>NC_029772.3:6823688-6841208 GCF_000817695.3 Arachis duranensis
TGGGGGTTACAGTGAGGGGCTTGATGGTGGTGGTGGTGGTGGTGGTGGTGGTATGGTGTTGTTGCTGTTGTTTGGTGTTCTTAGTGTTGATGTTGGTTGGTGTTAGTGGTGGTGTTTGTGTTGGTGGTGGTAGTAGTGGTATTGGTGGTGTTGGTGTTGATGGTGGTTGTGGTGGTAATGTTGGTGACAGTAGAAGTGGTGGGTGAGGAAGGTGAAAAGGAGAATGATAATGATGAGGGTATTTTAGTCTAACAATTCAGGAAATGACGATTTTATAACGTTTTGTAACGTTGAGGATGATTTTAATAACAAAAAAAGGTTGGAACGATTTTGATTTTGACTCCAGACTTTGGGGACGAAAAAAGTACTTATCCCTATTTATTAACTTCACAATAATATAAAACACAAAATTACAAATAAAAACTACAAAAGGTAATTATATTTTATAGAATTGTGCATTTTAAAAAATATTTTAAAGAAAAAAAAAACTAAACGAGGAGTACTCAATAGCTAATTAGCTATGTTGAGTATAGCAGCATCAGCCCTCTCACTGCGGGTTCCTGTTTGGTCTTTTTTATTGCATTTTATGTGGTTTTGCTTGTTCACATGGGCTGCTCACAAGGCTCGTGAGTACAAAAAATAGTGTGATAAATGATAATTAGGCAATGCAACTACCAGTTATGAGCATTTGCTAGGTCAAAAGTTTTGAAGGGGACCTAAGCTGATGGTGCATTTGGGTATGTGGTGGGTATACCAGGTGTAAGAAGGATGCTAATAAAGAAACTTTATATTTAGCAATTAAGATGTTAGAATATAATTAGGATCAATTAATATTATTTAGTATATCTGAATATTTATTATAAGAGATTACGTTTTTATTATTATGATTCTTTTAGTATCTATTAATACTTTTTTATATTGTATTATTCTAAACAACTTAAATAAATAATTTAAATCCATTTAATAATACACAAATTCTTTTTCAGTTTAGTCTCTTGTTTTTAACACAACAAAAAAAACCTTGTATTAATATTTGGTATTTGGCTATTTGCCTTGTAAGAAGATGCTAATTTAAATAAACTTGCTAAAATTATAAAGAGCTATAAAATAATTAAATTTTAGAAATTCTATTTGACAACACAATTATCTATTTCAATATACAAGAACCTTTTTTAAATTTGCATAAATTTTTATATCAATAGTACTAAAAGACTAATAATTTTATTATTTTTTATTATCAATTAGCTAGCATTATATTTTTGTATACAAATTCAATAAAAATTTAAATACAACATAATATTAAAGACTTAATGTTGGCTAAATATTAGCTAAAATTTGTTCAAATTAATGGCCACGGAGACTTTTTTTTCATATAGGGCTTTTTTTTAAGAGTAAAACCTCTAAATAGGTTCATAAAAATTTGGGTATAGGTCAAATTTATCCTTAACAAAGATTAATTAGGTTGAACTACCAAAAAAAAAGATTAATTAGGTTGGAGCTCTTCAACCTTTTATGCCGTTAGTCAATTCTACTTGTTAAAGACGAATTTGTCTTATATTCAAATTCTTGAACTTGTTTGTGGTATTACTCATCTTTTTATTTGTTTTATGCTGTTTTTTTTAAGTCAACAAAAATCGACTCTAATGTTAAATATTTAGAACTAATTAATCAAATTCTTATTAAGTTACACTCTTTTTGTTTTTTGTCGGAGCTTCAAGAACTTAAAATAACAAAAAAAAAACAAAAAATTTTAAGAAACTAAAATAACAAAACAAAAAATTATAAATTAAACACTACAATTAAACAAAACTGAATATAGGACTAGAGAAAAAATTGATAAAATTCTTGAATTCTAGAGAAAAACCAGAACTTTTTTATCTAAAATTTAATGTCTCAAAATCTTAAAAAAAAAAGAAAAAAAATGAGTGTGTATAAATTGTGTCTCCTTCCCTTGATTTTGGCTTCTAAATATAGAATTTTTGGAGCTTCTAGGGCCTTTGAGAAGTCCAAAAATGAGTCTCAGCGTGCTTCATTAAACCTGATACATAGGTGCATCTGGCTATAGCGAGGAAAGTTTGCTATAGTGAGAATCTCGCTCAAGCGAGAAGAAAGCTTGCTATAACAAGGGTCTAGCCAGCCGAATTTTCGAATTATTTTTTGAATTTGCTTTTTCTGTTAATTTTTTTTTAATTTTTTGAGGTCATTAATGTGTCTTAATCCTAAAACACTTAAATAAATTTGATGATGGCATTGAATGATATATAATAATTAGGAGTATAAAAAATATATTTTTCATGCACAACTTCATTGAAAACAAAATTTGAAAAATTCAATTAATTAAACCAAAATTAAACGAGTTTATTATTGATAAACTCCATACTTTTTAACACAATTTTAAAACAATAAAATAGAGTGTATCACAGATAGAACTGAACTAGTTTACTACGCTCATGGAGAGGTTACTTTAGTTGACAGTTTTTTTGCTTTTCTGATTTTTGTGACTTTCCTTGCTTGGTTCTCGGGATGGCAAAACTCTTCGAGACGCGGGGATTCTTAGGAAAATTGTCCCGAATGGAGATTCGATTGTGGAGAATTTTTTTCGCGAAGATGGAGATAGGGGGCAAAATTCTTCCGAGACAGACGCGAGGATCCGAGCGGAAATCCCTGCCCCGTCCCCGCCCATCCCCAAAATTCATAAATTTACTTAATTATCTTTAATAGTTTATTTCTCATATATGTTTTTTACTCATTTCACATGCCATATATATATATATATATACATATATATATATATGTATATATATATATAGAAAGAAAAACTCAAAATTCTTAATCCTTATTTGCATAACCTTTTTTTAATTCATAAATCCATAACGTCGTTCATACTCCATCCAACGCCACTCCCTCGCCACTCTCTCGTCTCACCGTATCGTCACCGCTCACCGTTCCATCACCCTCACCGCGTTGTTCTCTGTATTTGTGGCGTTTCTTTCTACAACTCCGTCGTATCCATTTTTCTCTCTGTTGCCACGTCCCCCACCTCGTTCATTGCTCTGTGTTCTGGCTCGCCATGACGTCACTCACAGCATCATTTTGAAAGTCACCATCTTATCGTTTAGACTTTTTGTATAAAATCTTGTTGTTTTTATACAAGATGGATACTTTCAACTCTATTCCTATGTAAATTAATAATTAGTCAAAACTATAAAAAAGATGGGAAATGGGGTCCACGCGGAGAATAGGGGCACTATGGGGAATGGGGACGGAGAGCGATATTTCCCCATGGCGTAGAATGGGGACGGAGACGGGGAGTAGAGCTGACAATGGGTAGGGTAGGGTAGGGTTTGGACCCTACCCTAACCCTACCCGCGGGTTGAGAATCTCTCAACCCTAATTCAACGGCACCCTAAAGTTCTAAACCCTACCCTATCCTATCCTATCCGCAGAAATATCAAATTTTTTCAAAGTAAATATAAAATTCAATCATTTCAAATTTTATACATATTAATAACATAGAAAATAAAAAATTTATGCTCTAAATTACTAAATTAACTAACTAGTTTAGTGATTGTTTACTTATTGTAAATCATTACATAAGGGAGGTTGTGGGTTCAACTCTCACTTCTTCAGATATGAGGTGCCCTACCATACTTGCAAGCATACCTGGACCAACAAAAGCTGGTAGGTTACAAGAAGGGATATGGAATTTTTTGTAAGGGTGTTCATGGATTGGATCCAATCCGCATATCCGAAGTATTTATTCGAATCCGATCTGAAAATTACGGATATGGATCCGATCCACAATGCTATCGGATCGGATCGGATTGCGAATTTCGTGTAGATATCCGCATATCCGCGTATCCGCAAAAATAAAGAAAGAAATAAGTAAATATTCTTTTTATGTTTTATTTCAACTAATAATTATCATATATGTTGTATTATTTTAATTTATTATTTAAGAAAAGTATGTTTAATATATTTTAAGAGTAAACATATTTAAAAGAATAGAAAAAATAAATTTTATTGATATTTTTTTAATAAAAATAAGCCTTTAAAAATATTTTTGTATTTTGCGGATATATCCGATATCTGATATCCGATTCGCAAATATGCAAATCGGATCCAAACATAAAATCTGCAGATATTAAATCCGATCCAATCCGAAAATTTTAGTGCGAATCGAATCGAAATTTTGATCAAATCCGATCCGATCCGCGTTCACCCTAATTTTTTGTACCTGCTGCAAATCTGAGGTGCTTTTCCTTTTTATGTATTCTATGCGTTGCCAAATACAGGCATTGTTTATATTTCCTTTTTTTTTTTTTGGTTTCTAATTCTTAAAAACTTTCATGTGCAGGTCAGGGCCTCTCAGTTTGAAGCCCATGCTGGCTTGGCATCTGGACGCAAGCCGTGAGTCTCTACTATTTAGCCATATACGTTAAACAGCTCATCACAGTTTTACTCTGTTGTGAAACTATTTGTGTCCCCTTAGAATGCAGTTGAAGGTATAATATTGCAATTGTTCTAAGATATAATATATAATTATATATATAGGTGACTACTCCAATGAAGATTTAATGATTGAAGATATATTATTTTGACTATTGGATAATAGATTATAAGACTTGATTTTATTTGAAATATTATACATATCTCGTTCCAATCTTTTATGTTATACGATTGAGTCTTCTAACTTTTCCTTTCACAAAGTTGTGTGTGCCTCTTTGTTTGCTATGATTTAGTACGGGCTGACATTGTTCTTGAACTGGCTTGGATGCACAATATGATTGATGTTGCCTTCCCATATCTCTTGCAGGTATGTATTTTTTGTCCCAGTTGAGTAGTATCACCAGTAATTAGATTCACATGTATTTAATTCTCTTACAATATGTGAATAAATAGGCTACAAAACTTCATAGACTAATTAGTGCTCCAAAACAAATTTATTTTTTAAAACTTGGTACATTGAACTTGTTTTGTAGTGATCACTGAGCAAGCACTGCAGCATGTAATGTAAGCATTGTTCTTGTTTGTAGTTAAATTTTTTGGGATACTGATTGAATTAATAAAAGAATATTATTCTATTAAGTTTTTTAACACATTATGGGTATTCTTCAATTTCACCCTTGAAATTTAGATTGATACCATTCCGACTTCATAAATTTCAATTCAGGTTAGCATCCTAAATTTATCTTTGTTAACGACAAACTGAGTTGACACATTAGGTTGCCACACTGTACGAATAAAAATGACATAATTTTATTGAAGCGATGGAAATTTCTTAGAATTATATCATAGAAGAGAGGAAGAATAACGAACGAGGGTTTTGTGTGAGAATGTTAATCTAGTTATCTAAATATGATAGGATATTGCTTTCTTGTCTAATTTATAAAGCCACAAAATGACATTTTTTTTTCCATTTTTGTCATGTGGAAACTTAATGCGCCAACAGAGCAAGCTGTTAACGAAAACAATATAAAGATTAACAGAGTTACGAATCAAATTTTAAAGATCTTTATTTGAGTAAATTTCAGGGATCATTTAAGATTGACGCAAATTTTAAGGGACATCTTAACACAAATGTTGAGTAAATTTTACTTTACATAAATTGGTGTTTACTTGTTCATCTTTTTGGGCCTTTTGTTCATCACGTTGTTTACTTTCCTTTTTTCTTTCAAAGAAGTGATATACACGGATGACATTGATAGAAATAGCAAAAATTAAAGGTGAATTTTATCCAACCCCCTCTAAAATAACATGTAAGTTATTTTTTATGATGCGTTATATTTTAATTGGTCATTATCTTAACTATAATTGGGTTATTTTGTAATTTATTGTTTGAAATGGGTAATGATATAATTTTTTAAAATATTAAAACTTCACTCCCATTGATTGAAGTATATCTTCACTCCTCCGTTCTTTTTTCTTCATGTAACTTCGGTCCTTCCAAGTTGCGGTGGTGACAAGAAGCAGCGTCGTCGTTGCGATCTACTACCCTCTCACGTAATCTCTCTCTTCAATGCATCATTCCTTAACGACATTGTTGAATTTTCATTGCCTGTTATTCCCGTCACCGCTATCTCCTGTCGTCTCACTCTATCACTCTTTCTGCTGTGAATCACTTCTTACCAACATAATTAATGGTTAGTTTAGTTATTAAATTTTTTTCATTAAAAAACATATTTTTATTTAATTACATGATAAAATATATATTCATAGGTAAAATATAATATAATATAATATAATAAATCTATTTAAAATATGTATTCAATATAAAAGAATATTTGCAAGGATATTCGATATAATTCTCTAATTTTCAAGAGTACTTTATTTATTTTAGGCATGTATTTTATATGGATTTTGATAGATAGATAATGATTTTTGTAAATAATGTAAATAATAAATTTTAGAATTGACCCAACAAAGTAAAAAAATACTCCACCCCTCAAATTACCTCATAAATAATATTAGGATAATCATCTGCACATTGTTAAGTAAATCGAATCAAAAGAAATAACCATCTAATTAAAAATAATGAATATAATCATCTGCATACCTATTGAAATGAACATCCGACATATCCATTGTTTATATTGTCTAGTATTCTCATTGTCTACCTATATTTTTCCATGTTAAATTTATCTCTTAAATATCTATACAATTTATTTTTGTATTTAGAAATTTTATTAAATATTTTTATTTAAAATATTATTTTCACATTATTTTTTAAGCTATTATATTAGTCTTTTCTTTAAGATAATACAAAAAATAATTTCTCATAAAAATAATTTATTTAATCATTAATTAAATAATAAAGTACTAATAAATTAAAATTAAAAGAATAAAAATAGTATAAAAAATATTTGTAAGAAAGTCGAATTTTATCATTTTAAACTTGTGTTATTAATTTTAATAATTTATTTATTTTTTTAAATAATTTATGTATGATAAAAGATATGTTTACTTGTTTAGATCTGAGTACAAATTTTATTATTATATTTGTATATTCCTGGTTTTAATTTTATTTTTAAGTACTCTGATTAGATTTATTTTATTATATTATATTTTACATATAAATATATGTTCCATCATGTAATTAAATAAAGATATATTTTTTAATCACAAAATTTAATACCATCCTACACAGAAAGAGAGATTGAGTGAGAGAACCAGACGTCAGCGCTGACTATGTTGGGAAGGACCAAAAAAAATTCAACGACCTCGTTAAAGATGATGAAGAAAGAGAAATTGCGTGATAGAGCCGTAGACTTGCGTGATAGAGCAGTAGATGACGACGGTCACTTCTTGTCACAAACGTCGACGACATGCATGGAAAGATTCGAAGCTACGTGATGAAGAAAGAATGGAGGAGTTGGAAAGGTGCTTCAATGGGAATGGAGTTTTTGATATTTTAAGAAATTATACTATTACTCATCTCAAATAGTAATTACAAAATAATCCAACTATGGTTAAGATAATGACCAATTAGAGTGTAACACATCATAAATGATAACTTACATATTATTTTAGAGAGGGTAGGGTAGAATTCACCAAAATTAAAACATTTTACCTAGAACTTTGCCGCATTTTGATGCTTATAAACACGAATTTAACTCTACAATTGACTACTTTTTAAACGCATAATCTAAAATTATTTAAACTCATAAATTTGATTGAATGTCGGTGTAAAACTTTTTAGGTATCAAAACTAACTAAATATTTATGTTTCTTATTAAATTTGAATTTAGGTTTCATCTCTAATCAGTAATATGCAAAGAAACCACACATTGTTTATAATATATAATTTATTAAGATTTAAACTTAATTGTCATTTATAAGTATCCCCATTTTTATAGAACTTGAGTTAAGGATTTGTTTGGCCCTCATTCTTTTATAGGCTTAGCTGACAACACATTATGCTAATAGAAAAATGAATTGCAGTGAAGAAGAGAATGATAATGTGCAATAAAACATAATTTAGATACCAAGTGCATACATTAACCCAACCCATCACTTCTCAAAACTGAACACTGAAGAAGGAAAATTATGCATAATAATGATTCTATCACCAAGAAACAGATCATCATGCAAGTATTAGTAGCTATGACCAAAATCAAAGGTTTAAGTAGGGATGGAGATGGAAGTTTGAAACAAGGCATCATCCTAGAAAGTCATCACAGTTTAAAAACTTATCCCATAACAGTTTTATGGTATCTTCAAGCATCTTTGAAATCAATGCTGTATCAACCTTTTGCACCTGTTGGAAACAGAGATGTATAGAATTGTAAATCAAATGAAGGATTCACATGTATCTTTCACTCAGGCACAAAGTAAATATTAGTAATGTCACTAATCATTCAGTGATTGTTCATGAGGCTCCTTTGTGAATTCTACAGTTGAAATAAGAGCCAAGTACAACAACATGTTAAAAAATATTAAACTATACTCTAAACTTTATAACCTAACAAATTCTGCAAATACAAATCACTAGTCTTTTCTCCCCATTTTGCCACAAATATTAATAATACCTGTAATGCAGAGACAATTCCTTTCAGTTTCAGGGAAACTTCAGATGCAGATTCACCAGTTGATGTCAGAAAATCGAATCGATCAGCATGTCTCGCCTTCAGCCTCAAGGAAGGACCTACATAAGCTTTAGTTATAGTGTGCCAGACCCCAATAACAGAAAACCTGTCTCCAGAAGATGCTTTCCCTAGGGGCCATCTCAAACCACCTTTCACATTTTCATCTAGAACTGCAGAATCAATCAACTTTTGAATGCATTGAATTTCATCATCCTGCGATAGGAGCACATACAGTAAGTTCAATTGCATTGTCTATGTTCCTTTTTTCTATTTGAGAAATGGATAAAAACTATGCTTTAGCAATTCAATTTGACATGTAATAAAAATAAAGGAAACAGAAGGATCGTGAAAACTATATAACCGAATTCTCTACCCGAAAACATTGGCACGATGTAATCTTTACAAGTGAATAAAAACGACACTTACTTTTGGAGCTGCTATAATCCTTTTGGTGCATAGCATTAGTCTGAGATCAAGGTTCTTAGCAGGACAGGATACATCTGTGACCATGTGGCGAACATAATTTAGTTCAACCTACAATTACAAGTGATATTTAATTTCCAACATGAGGATGAAAAAGGGATCAAATATACTGAAAGATGGAAATGAAAAAAAGCAAGTGTAACATGTTTTGCTAACATTTTCTAATCAACTAATCAAATCATGACTTTTTACCTTGTAGAGCTTAAGCTTGTTCTGCTCCTTTATTATGCTACACTTGCAAGAAATAGTTGATTCTGGTCGGTTGGCATCGGACAGCTAGATAATATAAGCAAGAAATTGGCAAGTGAATAGGAAATATGATCACAGCTTGAGCAGAAACTCAGAAAGAGAAAGACTAGGGGACCAGCACTTTTATTAAAATCTTGTCAGCACTTAACCAGCAAAAGAAAAGTGAGTAATCCTATACTGTTAGATGTAATCTCGCACCATTAAAAACACTAATGATGGCTAATTTGACTAATTGATAACTACAAATCACAAAACTTGCTGGCCGCATAGCACTCCTCTATATAGGGCATATATATATACCTTCACAAGATACAACTCTTTTTCTGTATGATCAGGTTCAAGTCCAAGTTCAAGTGGCAACGAAGTAGTCATTTTCTCCATATAGGAGGCAGGAACACTTGTGTAAAACGATCTACGAAGCTGTCGCATTGTGGGTCTTTCTTCTTGTGCAAAAGTACTGACAAATATTGTAACATTTACCACTCATATCAAGATATAAATAAAACTACTGTTAGCTTATGTGAACTTCATCTATTGCTTACCCGTGGAAGAGAATCTTGCCAAATCTTGCAACCAGTAAAGGCTTAATTTGTTCAGATTGGGGGTTTTGGGACTTCAATTCAGTCCTCACGTTTTCGAAAGAAGAAAGCAAGTAGTCAATGGCTTTAGCTGCCACAATTTCCCAGGGGTTTCTTGTTGCATGTGTCCCTGTGATGTACATGAGTATTTATTAGTCTAAAACACAATTCTCAGATGATAATGAAGAGCGTGTAGTGTAACCTTGAGATTGATCATGGGTGCTCTCAACTAAAATATGTGGCTTTTGTTTCAAGTTGCAGTCAGAAGATTCCAAAGAAACGGGACGAAGTTGTAAAGAAGGGTGAAGCTGATTATGATCACGATCATGATCATGTGAAGAAACCACGAACCAATTGGAAACAGCATCCTTTGAATAGATGCTTGACAAGTTCAATCTAGGGCTCTGGCTGAATTGTCTCCGGCGAGGAGGCAACTCGGGTGAAGGTGAGGGTCTTTGGTTGTCCTTGGAGTGCCTCATGTGCGGAGGAACATAGGCCATTATTAATCTCTCAAGCAAACTAACAAGAGAATTTGCTAAGGACTGAGGATTATAATCTTCACCTTCATAGAGAAAGCAAGCAAGTGTCAGCACTCAGAAAAATAGATTAGAACCGTCGCATGAGTGCCTTTACCTTCTTTACTCGTCCCAAGTCCCAGTCTTACACCTTACAAATACTTTACCTTCTCATTTTCCGTGCAAAATAACCGCCTCATTTATTTATTTATTTATTTTTTTTTGAGGAGTGCCATTTTAACAATGAAATACATCATTGGTAGTTACCAACTGCGAATGCTTAGCATACCACGAATTCAATTTACCAAAACACCCTTAATCCGATAGGAGAAAGCACATGAATGTTATATTTTTTACAGTGATATTTAAATTTATGGGAGGACATAGCATAAAGTCTACATAAGAGACTATTTGTTAAAATGGTTAGCCGAACAAATTGAAAGTGTTAAAACTACATAGTTTAAAATTTTAATTAATTAAACCATACTAATTAAGTCCATACTAATTAATTCTCTAATTGTTTTCTATTTATTTTATATTTAAGTCCATACTAATTAATTCTCTAATTGTTTTCATTAAAAATGTTAAACCCCAACATTATTCTACGTTAAGGAAAATAGTACAATACTAAACCTTAAACATTTTTTTGTTTTATAGATTGGACAACTCCTAATTTTAAGTATCCCAATAAATTAGATAATTCTCAATTTTAGATACACAATACATTCATACATTTCTTACATATTTATCAAATTTTCTCTTTATTTGCACTCTCTAAAATTTGAACCCTAATTATTTGAAGTGGAAAAGGAAAGATATGCGTTAAGACTCATTGGTAAACCTTTTTTTTTTTTTGGTCGATATTGGTAAACCTTAAACACTTTAGACGACGAGTTTCCACATACTTTGTAGGCCTGTGAATATGGGCCCAGGGCCTTAGTTGATTGAGTTGAAGAAGGAGATGGGGCCTTTTTTTGGCCATGAAGGAGATGCAGCCTTGAACGATGAGCTTGACATTTGCTATTATTGGTTCTGTGGTTTATTTGAGTGATGGTGGACGGGTGTTCTGTGGTTTTTTGTCAAAGATAGTTAGAATCCCATTTATAAAGAAAGAAAATGTTGTAATTCATCACCACAGAAGAAGGGACTTCTCAATCAAACCCAAAAACACGATGAGTTGGGCTGAAGCTTTGATTTGTGTATTATGGAAGTTTGCTGAAGCAACATGAGTGGGGCTGAGAAATAAAATATTGGGCTTGCACTAATACACTTATTAAACCACATTTAAACTTTTAATTCAATAAATATTTGTCATCATATATACCCAAAATCACTTCTAATTCAACAAAAACTTATATTATACATGTAAAAGATATTATACATATAAAAGATAAGTTTTGATTGATAAAATTATACAAACACTAAAAAATTATCAAACTATCTTTTTAACCTAACTTAACCTGAAACTTCGACCCAAAATATTTGTAGAAAAAAATTATAGAAATTGAGCAAGTAATGAATCTCTAGAGTGTTATCTCAAAATTTGGTTGTTCAAACTCTCAAAAAAGAGTATTCGAATAGAATGCGTGACATGGATTTTAAACCGATTCCGAGTTAATTCTTTAGTCCAAATTCACAACAACTAAGAGATGGAGCTCAAACAAAGAAAACTCAAAAAGTGCTACTTGAACTACAGGCATAGGTGGTGGCCAAAAAATTGAAAAGAAAGATTGTGAAGGATGAAATGGCAGCAAAAAAGATAAGAGACAGACAATAGAGAGTGTTCTACGATATCTAATTCAACGATAAAGTGGAGAGCCGAACATCGTTACAATAATTAGACATATACTTTATCGATATTTAAAAATATAAATATATTAAGTTATTTTGTATTTATATTTTTTTAAATTTTTGTTATCAATTAAGATTCTTAGAGAAAAAAATAATAAAATTTTTAATATTAAAAAATAAACTCCAAAAAATAACGAAAAAATACCTAAAATATTTAACAAAAACATTGGTGGTTTGTGCTTCAAAATATAATATTTTTGTGGCAATTTTGAATCGAATCTAGCAACAGTTATAAACAATGAAAAATATATTTAAAAGTTGCATATTTTCAAATAGCCTCATGATCATCTCAAAAGTGACATATTCATGGATTTGTATATTGCGTCGGTTTGAAAATCACTGCATAATAAATTGACGCAATATACTAATATAGTGACAGTTATTCCAGCTGTTGTTATTTATCGCTGATAATTTAGTTTGCGACAAATTAAAATTATTACAATTTTTTAAAAATAAACCGCTGCTATTTTTCGTATAACACGTGTTGTAGCGATTCTAAACCATCTGTAGAGAGAAGCAGAAACAAGCCAGAGCCAAATATATACATGGATCAATTAACCACAGAAAGTTATAAAGAAAAAAAAAAGAAAGATGAAATAATTAATTAAAATACACCAAATAAAATAAATGATTCGTCAACCTGGAAAAAGGTCGTGGAAACAACAAATAAATATTAAAATAAGTCTTGAAATCTTATTTTATTAGGCATCAAATCATCATTAATAAACTAGAAGACTTACACGGTAAGCTTGAAACAACGGGAGTTAAAAATATGAAAAAGATTCATGGATTAGATCATTTAGCACTAACCGAAAATTAATAAAACCCATGAAAATCATATCCCTATTTTTATTCAATAACAAAATTCAACTATATATAAACCCTAACAAAAAACACATGTGTAACTTATTTAATCATGATTTACCTACATTTTAACTAATGGTAAAAATTTACGTATATTTATTTTGGTGGAAATTCAGGTGCAATCGACTTCACGTGAAGTGGATAGTTAAGAGCTGTTAGATGAAAATTTAGTCAAATCAATTAAGTCATCTATTCGCTCTCAGTTATCAACTTCACGTGAAGTCAACTGTACCTGAGTTTCTACGATTTATTTTTATATAAAAATAATAATTATAAATTATTAAATGATAATTTAATCAAACATATTAAATCATTTAATAATTTTTAATTATTATCTTCAGATAATAAAAATATCAGTACGTGAATAAGCGCCTTAACTAATAGTAATTGTAAGTGCTTTCATCTCCTCTCTAAACTTGGGCATGACATCAATGGGGAGTGAGACATAGATCTTAACACCTCCACTCATTGAAGTATCCATGTCACAAGGAGGAAAGAAGATGCAAATACTCACTCCCCCAAACATGTTACATGGGGCAGGTATCACATTCACAGGCTCCTTCCACCCAAAATCCATGTTTCTCAAGAATCCCAAATGCTTCCACTCAGCCAAAGCCATGCATGAACCATTCCCATCAAAATCAAACTCCTCAACTCTTGTCTCCAATGTATCAATTGACTTCTTAATGAATTCTTTTGTGAAAGCAACCTTCTTCAACTCTCTAATAACCTTCACCACCTGTGAGAGTGGTCTTTCGTTGACTTCTTTGACCGGCAGCACAACATCTGCATCCACAATAGTATTACCATAATACCCTTCAGGCAAAGGAGGATCTATGTGCCTTCTTATACCTACCGCAAATTTCAGCATAGTTTTACCATCATAGTTCAATTTCAATGCCCTAGTTCTTGCCCTCCAAACATAAGCAGCAAGGGACTCAAAATTTGTAAAGCTTAATTCTTCATTTGCAACTGGAACATTGTTATCAACAATTTCCTTTGCCAAATTCAATTTGAGTCTCTTTATGCTCTCACCATCCACCTTAAAACATTCATGAACTAGGGTTTTGGAAGGTAGATATGGCGAACCGGCGGCCGAAGCTCCATCCATGGGACTTAGCAATGGAGTTTTGGTTATTGACCCATTTAGCCTCTCCCTTTCCCACACAGGCTTCACCGAAGGCTCGCTTTTTCCGGTCGCGAATTCGGCTATGGCTTGAAAGATCTTGATGGAACCAGCCCCATCAGCAATGGTGTGTGGTTCCCCTAACCCTAATGTGAACCCTCCACATTGAAATTTAGTCACCTTCACCATCATAGGGTATATTAGTTGGTTACCATTTTCATCTTGATGCAAAGGTGGATCATACACAAAATTTTTGGCAATTCCAATGTCACTCAAATCAAGATAATTGAGTGAAGAAAGGTCACAATTTGCAATTGCTTCTACAAATGGAACACCATCTTCATTGCAATTGATTGTTACCTTCCCATTGTTGCTATGATGCTTCACTAGCTTGCCAGCAAGAGGGTAGTAATAAACCAAAGCCTTTGATAGTGCTTCTTTTATCACAATGGCAGGGTCATTTTTGGAATAATAATTTTTCTTTGTGGGGTTGTTGTTTTGTGATTGGTATACACGAATGACTTGACTTAGGGGAAGGAATTCAGGCCTATTATCAATTGTGGATAGAGAAAGTGTAGTGGAAGGAGTAGGTTTCGATGGTTTCACATATTCAACATCTTTGTTTTCAATTTTGAAGGATGAAATATTAATTTGATGTGCCATTGGAAAAGTAGTGTTCTTATTAGTGAGATTTTGAAATGTGAATATGGCTAATATTATTGTTTATGTGGTGATCATGCTACTTCAATTCATGTCTATTTATATGCATATAATTCACCTAATTACTTACATGTTTGGACATAGTGAGTGATTGTTAGGTGAAGATGATAATGTTTGGGAGGAAATTCTATATATATAGCATAATGACAATGTTTATTGCTTCATATAATCAACCTATATGATAGGACCATGTATATGTTAATGGAAAGAAGTAATTAGGTAGCTAGAGATGTCACATCAACAGCATAATCTATGTTGTGGGCAAAATATATTCATCTTTGTCATAGAAGCAAAAATGATTAATTGTTAATTTTATTAATGAAAATGATTTAATTTTACGAATAACTATGTTATTTCCACGTAAAAAAACACACACACACACGCATACAACATGCCAGCGACATTATTTATATAGTTTAAAATTATTATTATTGAGTGCTAAATATAATTTAGATTAAAAAAATACAAAAAATTAATTGAATAAACAATTTAGTCGAATAATACTAGAATTGATATTATTAGGGGCTGGAAGAAAAATCCAACCAAATCTATATTAGATATTCGTAGAAAAAATAATATTACATAACTAATAAAATTTATTATTTTTAGTCAATATTTTTAGTAGTATAAAATTAAGATGTCAATCCAAAATATTAATAAAAAAAATTGATTTCCTAATATTTTTTTCTGTAGAAATTATCAGCAATATATATAGATTAAAATAGAAACTCACTATAAGAATGGGGATTCAATAAATCTCTATCAAATTTAAATCACAGTATTATCCTTAATTTTATATATAAAAAATCTAAAGTTAAAATCTAATTATTCCATATATACTACATGAAAACTTTCATCTATTTAAAATAACTTGATTGACAAATTAAAAATAGATTTTTATGTTGTTTTTTACTTTCATAGTTTTTATTTAAATTAATAAATTGTAAATTTTATTTTTTTTTAAATTGAAATATAATATTTGTTAGATTCTATAGAGATTTATACTACAATAAAAATTATTTTTAATAACAAAATTTTAGTGATAATAATATATTAATCATTATGTATCTTAATTAAGTTATACTTTTGTACCAATTATATATTTGTCATTATTACTATATGTTATAATAACGATGATATATTTTTTGTGTCTATTAAAAAAAAGTTATTTTTACCTCAATTATGTAATTGCCATCAAAATTTTTCAATAACAAATATAAGAGGACTAATATTTAATTGTCAATAAATATATTTATGATTTTTTTAATTATTTCTAAAAGCAAATTAAATGCCACTAAAAATATATATTTTTTTTAGTAGCGCTATATCTCTTTGTCATAATATGGACGGAGATAAAGGTGTTAAGAGTTAGTTTCGTATTTAATTTTGTTGATCTGGTTTTTAAAAATATATATTTTGCCACATGATTGTTTTACAACATCATCAACACATTTTGCCACCCGTAATTTTGGCATACACCATTATTTTGCAAATGGTCAAAATATCATACAAACAAAACTAATTTTAAATGGGAAATTAACTCAATGGCTCCTTTAACCAAGGTGGAATTTGGTCATATGCAATTGGCAGCTTCTTGATACTCATTAGTTACGTTGCATCTCCAATATCATTCTGGTATGACTATTTCACAGTCATTATAGTATTTTAAAATTTTTTGTTAAAAATAAAATAATATTTTTTATTATTTAATAATATTTTTTAAATTAAAAAATAAAAATATTATCAAAATATAGAAAATAATCAATAACACTTATATAATTATCATAGTTACCGAAACATCTTTATATTAGAAATATATGTGTTTGTATGTGTGTATAAAGTCTCTAGTATTTATAGTTGTGGTGGCCACGACGATTATATAAATATATTATTAAAATTAAAATTACACCATTTTTTACTTTTAAAATTAAAAAACATTATTGAATAGTAAAATTAGCGTTACTTTAATTTTAACAATATTTTTTAAATTACCATAACCACTATAATATAGACATCATAGACTCCATCAAATATATAATCTATGAAACTAAATTGCATTACTTGTACATGACCAGTTAGTATCCAACTATTTTTTTTATTTTATTAAAAAATTAATATATATGTATAATGTTTTAAAAGTTACTAATTTGTTAATTTTATTATCTTTGAGTCTAATCTGATCTATAACGCAAAATTTATCAATAACCAATTTAAATTTTATTTTTTAATTTATTTTTTTAAATCAATATTAGCAGAAGCTTCGAATTGGATAAAAATAATATAATGGCTATTATATATCTTATTATCTTCACAAAAGTGTATTATTATCTATTATATATTATCTTTTATTGTAGATACTATCGGAATAATAGACTATATTATTAAATGTAATATATATAATTAAAAAATAATAATTTATTGCATTATAATTTTTTTATTTTCAAAATTACTATTGAAATCGTTTTTAAATTAAATCATTTATCTTAAAAGTTTAAACTAACAAAAAAAAGTAGTATTTTAATTCTTATATCTTATCTATATCTCGTGTC
>NC_029772.3:6841297-6850536 GCF_000817695.3 Arachis duranensis
ATTCTATATTTAGTATATTATTAATGAAGTTTTAATATTATGTTATAAAATAATATTATCTAAATATTCAAGTCGATAAATATATAGAGATACATCTTATTGAAATAAAAGAAATTGATCGAATGTTACATTATGACATTTTAACCCAAAAACCAAACAAACCCATAAGATGAAATAAATTTGGTTAATATAATTAATTAAGAAATTGGAGGTCAGTTACGTTGCCGACACATGTTTCTTAATTTGATGTTTTAAAATTTGGGATATATGATGTATATATAATTATATATATTTGGTTTGCTATTTACTTGTACGGTTGCAGTTGCAGTTGTACCTGTTAGTTTGTGACACGCCATATTTAAGGGAGCACGGCAACAGGGCAAAGTCGTCTATCCAAGAGGCTTTCAGTCAATTATAAAATTAAAAATAATATAAAATTAATTAAAAATATAAAAAATTTAATTACATATTTAATAAAATTATAAGACTACTAAAATAGTTAAACTATAAAACTATAATTTTGAAGTTAAATATTAGGTTACTTTAGGTTATATGAACCAGCGAATTGGTTTCTGACATTGAAAGGGTTGACTTTGGACCTTATGGATCGGAGCTGTTACGTTGTGTCTGCTCCTAAGTAATAGATTTAATTTGAATACGAGATCCCGGCTGCTGAATAAAAATCAATTTAAATTGGTCGAGTGGCCAATTTATTTATCTATTTAAATAAGTCTAAAATATTTGAATTTTATCTTGTATATACAATAATCCTGTTATGTAGGTAACTTAAGATAGATAGATTGAGTTTGATGGATTGACTTAAATGTCAGAGAAAGGTGGTCTCCGACTTGCTCGTGATTGAAAGCCGCCATCTGAATTGTGTATTTTGAAGAATGGAGGGTAGTACCTGCAAAGACTCTCTGATGCCTAAGTCAACAAGGGAGTAAGCAGGTTTAGAGTGTATTGAAACTTAGTTTTACCTGAGTATATCAGAGTATTTATAGTGGTGATCCAATAACAACTGCTGGAGTAGTTCCACTTCTGAAAGTGGACAACCGTCCCTTTATCTTAGGGTTGTTGAGATATTGCTTCTAGAAGTTGATCAGATATTTTAGAGGGTTGTTACTTATTTGAATAAGTGTTATCTGTCAGCTTATCTTGAACCCGACCTCTTTGGGAAGGGGCTTGATGGTTTCAGTGGCTAAGAGAAGGGGGTTGAATCTTAGCCCCATTTTTGCTTGCTAACAGTTGCTGGACTTAGAGGAGACTTTTCTGTTTTTAGCTCGTCTCTAGCCACGAGACATTTTCATTTTGTCTCGTCACTTGGCATGAGACATTTTTGGATTTTGCTCCTGAACAGTAGAAATAGAAGTGGAGTAGGAGAGAAAGAAGATTACACCCAGATATATCTTGGTTCAGCTGCTAAGTGCAGTGCAGCCTACATCCAGTCTCCATCACAACAATGATGGAATTTCACTATAATCAACTTGATTACAAACTGTAAAGTGCTAACCCAACTTACAAGGGGATTCCCACAGAATCATGAAACACAACATAGATGAACAAAGGAACTCTAAGACATCTATGGCTTTTTCTTTTAATTTTGCACACTCTGCCTTTTTCCGCTCTATGGCTTTTTCATACAAACCTCACTGTTTGCCTTTTTCCATGAGACTCAAGACATGACAAAATTAGACAGAAAAATACTAAACAGAATACATTGAAGGAGAAGAGAAATCTGTTAGCTCAGGTAGCTCTGAGAACACTGTGCCTCGCACTCTCATACTTTCTCCTTAATCTAACCGTGACTGTTCACCCTTTTTATAGAGAAGTGAAGCCTTCACAGTTGAAACACCAAAACCGAGCTTAGCTTCCTTTCCTTCAAAACAAAACCGGTTCGACCACAGAGAGAGAAGAGGTAACTCATGCAAAACTCAACATGCAACTACCTCTAGTTCTTCCTTGGTCATCATTCTTTATCAATCCGAGCGCTCCATCCTTGGCTTCCTCTCCAAGATGGATTTCTGGCCCTTGATGCTTCATGATGATGATGACTTCATCTGCTCCAATCTCTGCCTCTTCCATCACTTCGCCACTCTAGCTACTTCCTGTGGTGGTTGAGCAGAGTCAGAGACAAGCCATGCCTCCAAGAATCTCTTCCTTGCTGGCCGAATCTTCTTCTTTCTTTTTGAGTATGAAGGATCCGAGATTACCTCACCAAATCTTACTACATTTGGTAATTATCTCAGACACATCATACTTTTGGTTTTCTTTTTCTTGCCATCATTAGCTTGATGGTCTTGATGCATGCAGCTTCTTCTTTTCGGTGAGTGTTGCTTCTATGGCTTCCTGGTCAATAACCGAAGAGAAGAGAGAAAGAGATGAGAGAGAATGTGAAGTTAAAGTAAAAGCAATTAAATGAAATAAAACATATTGATGGATTGCTTTTACTTCCCTTGCTTTGAATAACGTATAGCATTAATCATAATGATTCCCATCAAATCAAAGTCAAGTTCTCTCTCATGTTTCCAATGCTAGCATATTAAGTTTTGAAATCCATCCTTAGCAAGCAATGGAATCCGTTGGAAAGCATGAAGCCTATATGCTTTCTCTTTAGCTTGGTTTCAGACCAAGCTTGGAAACATTCAAAAAAATTAATGTTGGGCTTGTTAGCAACAAAAATTTAATCTGGCCCAATTAGTAACATTTACTTTCCTGATGAATTTTGGATCAAGCAAAGGATCATTCATCAAAACTAAATTGGGCTTATGGCAATGTTTGATTTCTGGCCCAGATGATAAAATTTTTTCAGCCAACAATCACAAAACAAGAATTACATAGGGCTGAAATTTAATTTATTGGGCTTGGAATCTCTTCTTTTATTTTGGCCCAATTAAAAACCTGCATTACAAAATTATTAATTAACATATGTTAATTGAAAATTAAATTAATAATTTTGTAATTAAATATTTCAATAATATTTGTTCATCACAAATATTAATTTGGAGTTTTCCAAACTCATCAATCTCCCCCTTGATGACAAATATTATTAAAATTGAAATGGAAAGAAATTTAAAGATTGAGTAAAGAATACTCCCTTTGTATTTGAATTTTTCTCCCTTTCTAAATGTCACATGACTCCCCCTTAATGTATGCTATTTTACCAAGGGAGGCATAAACCTGTAACATTTTAATCAAGCCTCAAAATATCAATGTTATTTAGCATATTTATTCATGATGCTAAATGCTTGATTTATGAGCAGATTTGAATGATATACAAAACTCATTTGTTATCAGTAATCTGATTTTCTACTCAATGTTTACACACATCAACTGAGCACAAAACAATGTTGTTCAAAAACATTTCAATTATTTTCCGGTCAAGATATTAGAGCCAAATTATTCAAGTAAGAAAAATATTTTTAAATCACACATGATCAAAAATGGCAGCTGTTAGATATCACAATTTAAAGAAACTGCCAACAATAAGTTTTTCAAACCAACATGTTTATCAAGATCAACCAGACATTCATATAATCAAACATCATCAATGCCAAATGCATTTTCAGCAGTAACCATAGTGAAACAAATGCAATAATAACATCATGCATTCCTTAAACAAGGGTGATCATAAATTTTCAATTGAAAATTTCATCCCCTGTTTCAGCAGGTCCTCCCCTGTTTTATTAGTTTCAATTTCAATTTTGGAAACTAATTTTTCTCCCCCCTTTTGTCATCAAGGGTACCTGCACAAAAGATGAAAGACACACCAAAATATCCATAATAAAGTAACAAGAGTGTATCAAAGTATCATAGAGCAGTGAGTATCAAGTCATGCTTCTACAAAAAATAGATTGAGTCTAATGGAGCCAATATCAATTAAAAGTGAAGAAACAGTCATGAATCATCAGAAAGATTGAACTCTGAACCGGAATCATCTTCGTAATCCCCTATTCCCATTTCATCATCAAAGCTCTTAATCATGAAGCCAACCCTTTCGTGACATTTCTTCCAAGCCCTTTCCTGTTCATATTCCAATTTTCGGGCAGTCTTGTGGGATTTGAACATCAACTTGGACATGTTGCGGAACTCATTGAGAACCTCCCGGATTGATGCAGTGACATTTGAGGGTTCAGGACGGCCTTCCAGATCGCTGAGAGATGGTTCAGAGGGAACAGATCGCTTGCCTTTCTTGCCCGAAACTCCTCCTCCTTTGATCATTGAAACCTTGTTCTCAACAGATTCATTAGACAAATCAACCTTAAAATACTCAAATATACATGTGAGGAACATGCCATATGGAAGATTAGCCTTTTTAGTACTTTTCACTGCTTCCCACATATAACGTATCATAATGTAAGCAAATGAAATTTGGGAAGAAGTAATGAGAGCAAATAGGATAATAGAATCAGAAACTGTTACTCTATGGTGAGAACCGCCTTGTGGAGTGAGGATGTGAGTGATGATACGGTGCAACAGAGAGTTCTCAGGGCCGAGTGCTTGATGAGTTGGGATTAGTCCATCCAAATCAGAGAAATTTGCACAGATGTGTTGCAAAACTGTTTGCTGTGCAACGCCAACTTGATCATTCCACTTATCAATCATGTAAACTTTCAGCCCTTTATCTTCATACCCAAGGGCAGCACCTATGGTTTGAGGATTGAGGGTCATGTAAACACGCTTGACGTAAGAGTGGATTGATCCATCAATCAAGCGCATGTTTGCATAGAACTCCCGGACCATCCCCGGGTAAACAAATTTCTGAATGTAAATCAGTGGAGTCCATTTCAGAGCATCAAACAGGGAAGAAAAGTTTATTCCTTTGGTGGCCAGTTTTTCAAGATTTACCAAGTAAGAGAGGCAGAGAGGACGTTTCAGCAAAACATCTTTGTGAAATTCATAGAAAGCACATGAATAGAACCGAGAGGGATCAAAATGGGAGTGATTTTTGTGAAATTTGTTCTTGAACTCTAGTGACTCCAAATTTGCAGGTTCTCTTGTATCATGCAGTACAAAGCTTTTCTGCCTTTTCTGAGAGCTTTTTGTATGTGGAGTAGATTTTTTCGGCGGTGATGGAGGTGGTGAGGTATGTGATTCCTCTTTTTCTTCTTGAACACTGGATTGCTTGTTCTTTCCCGTCTTGCCTCTCCCTGAAGTTTTCTGAGCAATAACCTTGCGGCGCATGGTTTCGGTCCTTTTGGAAGGAGGTGAATGAGTAGAGGAGGAAGTAGAATGAAGATGGATATGTGTATGAGTTTGAGGTGATGAAAAAGGTGGGCTTTTTGGAATGGGGGTTCGGCCACTTCTCTTATGTGCCGTTTTCTTTTTCATGGTAGGATGAATGGAGAAGTTGAATATGAAAGGGTGGGAGTGCCGAAAGAGAGTAAGGAGGGAAGGTTAGTGGTGCAATAAATGTGGATTGGAGAGAGATGATGGGGAAGTTAATGACCATAATGGCGCGGTTATTAACCAAAGGGTTTTGAAAAAGGTGGTTTCTTAGAATTAAGGGATTAGATGGAGAGAGGGATTTGATTTGACAATAGCCACTTCCAATAAGATTTGAAATGACACACAAAAAGATTTTGATCATCATAAAATGAGGGATCATTAAAAAATCAAGGTGGGGTCAAATAAGATTTTATGGGGCCCATGAGGAGCAAAGTCTGCGCAGCCTCCTCCTTAATCATAGCTCCTCCAGCATGCCTTTTTTTTATCTCGTCCATTCTTACGAGATAAAACTGGACAGAATCAGAAATTCACAAATTTTCAACATGGCTTAAAGCAAACATTCCCAAGCTTTTTCTTAACAAACAGAATCTATCTTCACAGAGGAGTTTTGTAAAAATATCAGCAAGTTGTTCTTCAGATTTTACAAATTGAATATCAATAGTACCCTTTTGCACATGTTCTCTAATAAAATGATATTTGATTTCAATATGCTTTGTTCTTGAGTGCAGAACAGGATTTTTTGAAATATTTATTGCACTCATGTTATCACAAAATAAGGGTATACTATTGATCTTTAATTTGTAGTCTTCCAATTGAGTTTTTAACCAAATCAATTGTGAACAACAAGCAGATGCGGATATATATTCAGCTTCATCTGTGGACAGAGCCACTGTGGCTTGTTTCTTGCTTGTCCACATGTTGAGTGAGCTTCCAAGGAAGCAACACATGCCGGAGGTGCTCCTTCTATCCACTCTATCTCCCGCATAATCTGCATCACAAAATCCGACTGCACAAAAATCATCAGATTTTGGATACTATAAGCCATAATCACATGTTCCCTTAATATATCTAATGATGCGTTTAACAGCCGATAGATGGGATTCTTTTGGTTGAGATTGAAATCTTGAACATACACCCACACTTTGAACTATATCCGGTCTAGAGGAGGTAAGATACATTAATGAACCAATCATTCCCCTATACCGTGTTTCATCCACATCTATGCCATCATCATCTTTTTCAAGTTTATTGTTTGGATGCATTGGTGTTCCCATTGGTTTAGAATTTTCTAGGCCAAATTTTTTGATAAGTTCTTTTGCATACTGTTCATACCCTGGGTCGAGCTATCCGACCCGGGATGATTGGAGATAAAGCGACCGACCTCTTCAGGTCAGACTATCCGATCTCTTCTTAAAGAGCTTGGCCAAATCGACAGAAGAGCCCAGTAAAGGGCCCAAATACAGGAGCACGACCCAAATCCTAAGGCGGCCTAAGCCTATAGAGATAAAGGCGGTTCCGTTGAAAGATACGCTAACCTCAACTCAAAGATAAAAGATAAGATAAGATAACTAACTTATCTTATCCAAAAGGTCACATCTCACCATTATAAATACACTGGAGCACCCAGATATAACTCATACTCTGATTCTACTCAATACCTGCTTAATCCCCTCGCTAACTTAAGCATCGGAGTCCCTTGCAGGTACCCCCCACCCTTCGGTGACAAAGGATCAGCAGCACATTCAGTCCAACAAGTCGGACGCACCAGCTCCGGCCGCTATTCACCAGCTGGACACATCAGTTCCGACCAGCACAGAAGATCTCGTCCGAGATCGACCTAAAATTTTAGGTAACCCTCGGAACACATACTTTCCTTGATGAATAAAGGTACCACTAGGAGTTTGTTTAATTTAGAGGCCAAGAAAGAAAGTGAGCTCTCCCATTAAACTCATCTCAAACTCACTAGTCATGAGTTTTCCAAACTCTTCACACAAGGACTCATTGGCCGATCCAAACACAATGTCATCCACATAAACTTGAACTAGAAGAATATCATCATTAGATGCTTTAATAAATAAAGTTGTGTCCGTGGTACCCCTTTGAAATTGATTTTCCAATAGGAAGGCACTAAGCCTTTCATACCAAGCTCTTGGAGCTTGCCTAATGCCATAAAAGGCCTTTGAGAGTTTAAAAACATGATTTGAAAAATCTTTATGTTCAAAACCGGGGGGTTGAGCCACATGCACTTCTCTATCAATAAAGCCATTAAGGAAAGCACATTTGACATCCATTTGAAACATTTTGAAACCTTTATGGGCAGCATAGGCAAGAAGCAACCTAATTGCTTCCATTCTAGCTACCGGAGCAAAAGACTCATCAAAATCTATTCCCTCTTCTTGATCATAACCTTGGGCCACTAATCTAGCCTTGTTATGAACAACTTGTCATCCTCACCAAGTTTATTTTTGAATACCCACTTAGTACCCGTTACCTTCTTACCATCCGGATGAGGTACTAGTGTCCAAACCTCATTCTTGTCAAATTGAGCAAGCTCCTCTTGCATGGCCTTGACCCATGATGGATCTTCAAGAGCTTGTTTGACATTGTTGGGCTCCATTTGTGACAAGAGAGTAAAGTTGCTAGGTTCGGTTTGTCTTTTGGTGGAAGATCTTGTTGTTACACCTTGAGAGGGATCACCAATGATGAAGTCATGAGGATAACCCCTCATAGACTTCCATTCTCTAGGATTTCGGACAGGTGTAGAGCTTTGATGAACTTCTGGTGGTCTCACTGTTTCAGTTGCTTGTGCCTGCTCAGGAGACAAAATGGAAATGTCTCCTCCAATCTGACGAGACAAAACTGGACTGGCAGATTCTTCATTTTGTACAGATTTGGGATTTTCTTTCCTTGTTCCAGTTTTTTCACCATCTGAATCACTATCTATCACAGTATTGGGAATTAAGTTAGAATCACAAAAAGTAACATGTATGGATTCCTCTATGGTCCTATGTTCTTTGAGATAAATCCGATAGGCCTTACTAGTGGTGGAGTATCCAACAAACATTCCTTCATAAGATTTTAGATCAAACTTGCCAAGATTTTCTTTGTTGTTAAGCACAAAACATTTGCATCCAAAAACATGAAAATACTTAAGATTTGGAGGGGTTCATTTCCATAGTTCATAAGGAGTTCTTTTCAACCCTTTTCTAATTATTGTTCTATTCAAAATATAGCATGCTGTATTTACAGCTTTAGCCCACAGAAATTTAGGAACCTCATTTTCACATAACATAGCCCTAGTCATCTCTTGAAGACTTCTATTCCTTCTTTCAACAACCCCATTTTGTTGAGGTGTTCTAGGGTAGGAAAAATTATGAGAAATTCCAAAGTCATCACAGAATTTTTCAAAGTCTTGGTTTTCAAATTCTCTTCTGTGATCACTTCTCAAATGAGCTACTTTTAAATCTTTTTCATTTTGAATTTTTTTGCAAAGGATTGAAAAAGTATGGAAAGCATCATTTTTATGAGCAAGAAAAAGTACCCAACCAAATCTAGAGTAATCGTCTACCACCATGGTGCACGAAATTGTGATCATCAATGGTGCCATCAACATGGTACGCACAATTGCAATCTCAACTCTGTATCACAACTTCGCACAACTAACCAGCAAGTGTACTGGGTCGTCCAAGTAATAAACCTTACGCGAGTAAGGGTCGATCCCACAGAGATTGTTGGTATGAAGCAAGCTATGGTCACCTTGTAAATCTTAGTCAGGCAGACTCAAATGGATATGGGTGATATACGAATAAAACATAAAGATAAAGATAGAGATACTCATGTAATTCATTGGTGGGAATTTCAGATAAGCGTATGGAGATGCTTGATCCCTTCCGTCTCTCTGCTTTCCTACTGCCTTCATCCTTTCCTTCTTACTCCTTTCCATAGCAAGCTGTATGTAGGGCATCACCGTTGTCAATGGCTACATCTCATCCTCTCAGTGAAAATGGTCC
>NC_029772.3:6851371-6852374 GCF_000817695.3 Arachis duranensis
ATTATCCGCTCATCACAACACCAAACTTAAATTGTTGTTTGTCCTCAAGCAACTGAAAATCAAATAAGATAAAAGGAAGAGAATATGCAATGAATTCCAAAAACATCTATGAAGATCAGTATTAATTTGATGAGCGGGGCTTTTAGCTTTTTGTCTCTGAATAGTTTTGGCATCTCACTCTATCCTTTGAAATTCAGAATGATTGGCTTCTTTAGGAACTCAGAATCCAGATAGTGTCATTGATTCTCCTAGTTAAGTATGATGATTCTTGAACATAGCTACTTATTGAGTCTTGGCTGTGGCCCAAAGCGCTCTGTCTTCCAGTATTACCACCGGATACATACATGCCACAGACACATAATTGGGTGAACCTTTTCAGATTGTGACTTAGCTTTGCTAGAGTCCCCAATTAGAGGTGTCCAGGGTTCTTAAGCACACTCTTATTGCCTTGGATCACAACTTTATTTCTTTCTTTTTCTCTTTCTTTTCTCTTTCTTTTTTTTTCTTTTTTTTCGAAATCTCTTTTTTTTTCGTTTTCTTCTTTTTTTTTTCATTGCTTTTTCTTGCTTCAAGAATCATTTTTATGATTTTTCAGATCCTCAGTAACATGTCTCCTTTTTCATCATTCTTTCAAGAGCCAACATTCATGAACCACAAATTCAAGATACATATGCACTGTTTAAGCATACATTCAGAGAACAAAAATATTGCCACCACATCAAAATAATTAAACTGTTATAAAATTCAAAATTCATGCAATTCGTCTCTTTTTTTTTTTCAATTTAAGAACATTTTTCATTCAAGAAAGGTGATGGATTCATAGGACATTCATAACTTTAAGGCATATACACTAAGACACTAATGATCACAAGACACAAACATAGATAAACATAAGCACTAAAATTTGAAAAACAGAAGAATAAAGAACAAGGAAATCAAAGAACGGGTCCACCTTAGCGATGGCGGCTCTTTCTTCCTCTTGAAAATCCTATGGAGTGCTTGA
>NC_029772.3:6852556-6854764 GCF_000817695.3 Arachis duranensis
AGTTGCTCCCAATAGTTTTGTGGAGGAAAGTGCATCCCTTGAGGAATCTCAGGGATCTCATGATGAGTGGGGTCTCTTGTGTGCTCCATCCTTTTCTTAGTGATGGGCTTGAGGTCATTCCTTCTTAGTTGACTCGGCTTCCCTTTCTCTTCCATTGAGCGCCCTCTTCACAGATGTCTATGAGGACTTGGTCCAACCTTTGATCAAAGTTGACCCTTTTTGAGTTTGAAAGGGATCTTGGAGATCACCTTCTTCAAGGCCACAACTTCATAGAAGTGGTCTTGATGCACCCTTGAGATGAATCTCTCCATCTCCCATGACTCGGAGGTGGAAGCTTTTGCCTTCCCTTTCCTCTTTCTCGAGGTTTCTCCAGCCTTGGATGCCATAAATGGTTATGGAAAAACAAAAAGCAATGCTTTTACCACACCAAACTTAAAAGGTTTGCTCGTCCTCGAGCAAAAGAAGAAAGAAGAGAGTAGAAGAAGAAGAAATAAAGGAGATGGAGATGGCTTTGTGTTCGGCCAAAAAGGGGGAGAAGTGGTGTTTAGGTTGTGTGAAAATGAAGGAGTGAAGAAGGGTTTAGATAGGAGTGGGGGGAGGGTTATGGTTCGGTTATGGGAGGGTGGGTTTGGGAGGGAAAGTGGTTTAAATTTGAATGGTGGGGTAGGTGGGGTTTTATGAAGGATGGATGTGAGTGGTGAATAGAATATGGGATTTGATAGGTGAAGGGTTTTTGGGGAAGAGGTGTTGAGGTGATTGGTGAATGGGTGAAGAAGAGAGAGAGTGGTGGGGTAGGTGGGGATCCTGTGGGGTCCACAGATCCTGAGGTGTCAAGGAAAAGTCATCCCTGCACCAAATGGTAAGCAAAGATGCCCTTTGTGCCAATTCTGGCGTTAAACGCCGGGCTGGTGCCCATTTCTGGCGTTTAACGCCAAGTTATTGCCCTTTTCTGGCATTTAACGCCAGTCTGGTGCCCTTTTCTGGCGTTAAACACCCAGAATGGTGCCAGACTGGGCGTTAAACGCCCATCTGCTAGCCTTACTGGCGTTTAAACGCCAGCAGGATCTTCCTCCAGGGTGTGTTGTTTTTCTTTCTATTTTTCTTTCTGTTTTTGCTTTTTCAATTGATTTTTTGACTTCTCGTGATCATCAACCTACAGAAAACATAAAATAACAAAGGAAAATAGATAGAATGTAACATTGGGTTGCCTCCCAACAAGCGCTTCTTTAATGTCAGTAGCTTGACAGAGGGCTCTCATGGAGCCTCAGAGATGCTTAGAGCATTGTTGGAACCTCCCAACACCAAACTTAGAGTTTGAATGTGGGGGTTCAACACCAAACTTAGAAGTTGGTTGAGGCCTCCCAACACCAAACTTAGAGTTTGACTGTGGGGGCTCTGTTTGGCTCTGTTTTGAGAGAAGCTCTTCATGCTTCCTCTCCATGGTGACAGAGGGATATCCTTGAGCCTTAAACACTGGTGACAGAGGGATATCCTTGAGCCTTAAACACCAAGGATTCTTCATTCACTTGAATGATCAATTCTCCTCTATCAACATCAATCACAGCCTTTGCTGTGGCTAAGAAGGGTCTGCCAAGGATGATGGATTCGTCCATGCACTTCCCAGTCTCTAGGACTATGAAATCAGCAGGGATGTAATGGTCTTCAACTTTTACCAGAACATCCTCTACAAGTCCATAAGCTTGTTTTCTTGAATTGTCTGCCATCTCTAGTGAGATTTTTGCAGCTTGTACCTCAAATATCCCTAGCTTCTCCATTACAGAGAGGGGCATGAGGTTTACACTTGACCCTAAGTCACACAAGGCCTTCTTGAAGGTCATGGTGCCTATGGTACAAGGTATTGAGAACTTCCCAGGATCTTGTCTCTTTTGAGGTAATTTCTGCCTAGACAAGTCATCCAGTTCTTTGGTGAGCAAAGGGGGTTCATCCTCCCAAGTCTCTTTTCCAAATAACTTGTCATTTAGCTTCATGATTGCTCCAATGTATTTAGCAACTTGCTCTTCAGTGACATACTCATCCTCTTCAGAGGAAGAATATTTATCAGAGCTCATGAATGGCAGAAGTAAGTCCAATGGAATCTCTATGGTCTCATTTTGAGACTCAGATTCCCATGGTTCCTCATTGTGGAACTCATTGGAGGCCAGTGGACGTCCAATGAGGTCTTCCTCAGTGGCGTTCACTGCCTCTTCC
>NC_029772.3:6855716-6857811 GCF_000817695.3 Arachis duranensis
CTTCTCCCATAGAAGTCGGGAGTAGGTGCAGTAAAGTCACCCAGCACCTTCCTTGCATTGTTGTTGTTTTCGGCTGCCATGGCTTCTTCTTCCTTGAAAATTTCTGTTAAGTCCTCAACTATGAACGTGTGCCTGACAACCACCTCCGTTCATAGAGATTTGTGCTTTAGCTTCTCTTAGTTTTCGCTTCAAGGTCCTTTCAGGCTCAGGGTTAGCTTCAACAAGAATGCCTTTGTCTTTGCTCCTGCTCATATGAAAGAGAAGAAAACAAGGAAATGTGGAATCCTCTATGTCACAGTATAGAGATTCCTTGAGATGTCAGAGGAAAAGAAAAATAGAAGGCAGAAGTAGAAGAATTTGAACTTATCAAGAGAGATGGAGTTCGAATTGTTCATTGAGAAATAGTGTTAGTCCATAAATAGAAGGATGTGAGGAGAGGGGAAGAAATTTTCGAAAATTAAGTAAAAGATTTTGAAAAACACTTAATTTATTTTCGAAAATAAGAGTGGAAAAGAAATCAAGTGATTTTTGAAAAAGATTTTGAAATTAGAAATTAAAAAGATTTGATTGAAAACTATTTTGAAAAATATGTGGTTAAGAAGATATGATTGGTTTTAAAAAGATGTGATTGAGAAGATATGATTTGAAAAACATTTTTTTAAAAGATTTGATTTTAAAAATTAATGACTTGGCTATCAAGAAAAGATATGATTCAAACATTAAATCTTTCTCAACAGAAAAGGTAACATACTTGAAATGTTGAATCAAATCATTAATTGATAGCAAGTATCTTTGAAAATGGAAAGGAATTGATTTTGAAAAAGATTTGATTGAAAAGATATGATTTGAAAAAGATTTGATTTTGAAAAACTTTGAAAACTTGAAAAAAATTTGATTTGAAAACAAAATCTTCCCTCTTGTGCCGTCCTGGCGTTAAACGCCCAGAATGGTGCACATTCTGGCGTTTAACGCCCAAACCACTACCCTTTTGGACGTTAAACGCCCAGCCAGGCACCCTGGCTGGCGTTTAAACGCCAGTTTGTCCTTCTTCGCTGGGCGTTTTGAACGCCCAGCTTTTTCTGTATAATTCCTCTGTAGTGTGTTCTGAATCTTCAATTCTCTGTATTATTGACTTGAAAAGACACAAATTAAAAATATTTTTGGATTTTTAATAAAGAGGAATAATCAAAATGCAACTAAAATCAAATAACAATGCATGCAAGACACCAAACTTAGTAGTTTGTATACTACTGACACTAACAAAATGAGAATGCGTAAGAGAAACAACAAAACACTCAAGCCAAGAGAAATTAAAGATCAGAGTAATGAAATCATCAAGAACATCTTGAAGATCTCTTGAGACACATGAATGACTGCAATAAGAACAGAAACATGCAATTGACACCAAACTTAACATGAGACTCTAGACTCAAACAAGAAATATTTTTGGTTTTTATGATTTTGTAATTTTTTTGTGCTTTTTCGAAAATTAAGTGGAAAAAGAAAATAAGGGTATCAAAATTCTTACTGAGAATTCCAGGAATCATGCAATGTTAGTCTAAAGCTTCAGTCTAAAGGAATTAGACATGGCTAGCCAAGCTTCAGCAGAACATTGCATTCAAGAGCTAAATTGATGAAGATCAATCAGCTTTGATGATGATGAGAACATCACCTTGAAACACTAGAATTCATTCTTAAGAACTCTGAAGAAAAATACCTAATCTAAGCAACAAGATGAACCGTCAGTTGTCCATACTCGAACAATCCCCGGCAACGGCACCAAAAACTTGGTGCACGAAATTGTGATCATCAATGGTGCCATCAACATGGTACGCACAATTGCAATCTCAACTCTGTATCACAACTTCGCACAACTAACCAGCAAGTGTACTGGGTCGTCCAAGTAATAAACCTTACGCGAGTAAGGGTCGATCCCACAGAGATTGTTGGTATGAAGCAAGCTATGGTCACCTTGTAAATCTTAGTCAGGCAAACTCAAATGGGTATGGTGATAAACGCATAAAACATAAAGATAAAGATAGAGATACTTATGCAATTCATTAGTGGGAATTTCAGATAAGCGTATGGAGATGCT
>NC_029772.3:6858339-6870716 GCF_000817695.3 Arachis duranensis
TTCTGAGGGTGACTTTGAACGCCGGTTTGGGCCATCAAATCTTGGATAAAGTATGGACTATCATATATTGCTGGAAATCCCAGGATGTATACTTTCCAACGCCGTTGAGAGAGCACCAATTGGGCTTCTGTAGCTCCAGAAAATCCACTTTGAGTGCAGGGAGGTCAGAATCCAACAGCATCTGCAGTCCTCTTCAGTCTCTGAATCAGATTTTTGCTCAGGTCCCTCAATTTCAGCCAGAAAATACCTGAAATCACAGAAAAACACACAAACTCATAGTAAAGTCTAGAAAAGTGAATTTTAACTAAAAACTAATGAAAATATACTAAAAACTAACTAGATCATACTAAAAATATACTAAAAACAATGCCAAAAAGCGTACAAATTATCCGCTCATCACACCACAAGACCATAGTGTTTACCTCCTAAACTTTGAGTTCTAGTAGGGCCAAAAAGATCAATATGTAACATCTCCAATGGCCTTTTGGTTGAGATTCCATCTTTTGATTTAAAAGAGGATTTTACTTGTTTGCCCAATTGGCAAGCATCACAAGTAAGATCCTTATCAAACTTGATGTTTGGAATTCCTCTAACCAAATTCTTTTTGACTAGCTTAGAAATTTGGTACATACTATCATGACCCAACTTTCTATGCCAAAGCCATTTTTCAGATTCAAGAGATGTAAAGCATGTTACATTTTGTTCCTTTAAATCCTCAAGAGTTAAACCATACACATTGTTGCATCTTTTAGCTTCAAATAGAACATTCCCAGTTTTCTCACAAACAACTAAACAAACAAACTTCTTAAAAATAACTTCAAAACCCAAATCACATAATTGAATAACACTAAGTAAATTATGTTTCAAGCCATTGACAAGAAGAACATCATTTATACAAGATGAAAAGTTTTTACCAACTTTTTCAACAGTCACTATCTTTCCTTTTCCATCATCACCAAAAGTGACAAGTCCTCCATCATATTCATCAAGTTTTATGAAGAAGGTTGTCTTTCCGGTCATATGCCTAGAGCATCCGCTGTCCATATACCACATATTTTCCTTCTTCTTGGATGCTAGGCATACCTGATCTACATGATTTGCCATGAGACAAGGCTGTGACTTAGTCTCAGATTCTTCATCACTGTCTGAGTCATTTTCTAAGTCTTCCCATGATGCCATCAGACCTTTCTTCTTTCCTCCTTTTTTCTTCTCCTCCCTTTTTAACTTGGGCCAATCAGATTTGTAATGCCCCATTTCCTTGCAGTTGAAACAAGTCACTTTGCTAAGGTCTTTCTTCATTTTCCTTGAGCTGCCGCCTTTGCCTTTGAACTTCATCATTTTCCTGAATTTTTTTGGCAAACAACACAAATTCATTTTCAGATGAGTTATCACTGGATTCATCATCTAGAGGGTTAGTAACAGAAGAAAATGCAATTCCTTTCTTTTTTGACTCTTTTTTTAAATAAGTGTTTTCAAAAGCAAGAAGATTTCCTCTCAAATCATCAAGTGTCATGGTATCAAGATTACTGCTCTCAGAAATAATTAAAGCTTTTGTTTCCCACTCTTTAGTGAGACATCTCAGCACTCTTCTCACAAGCACAGAATCAGAATGTGTTACTCCCATTGCATCCAAGCCAACATAGATAGTATTGAACCATTCGAACAGTTCATCGATAGATTCTCCTTCCTTCATTGTAAACATTTCATATTCCTTGTTTAACATGTCTATCCGAGTCTTCTTAACAATGGTGGTTCCTTCATGAGTGATTTGTAATTTATCCCAGATTTCCTTTGCTGTTGTGCATCGTGATACCCGTCGGTACTTCTCGAAGCTGATAGCACAGTTGAGTAGATTTATGGCCTTGGCATTTAGCTCCACTTTCTTCCTATCTTCCTCGGTCCAGCTTGCTTCTGGTTTAAGAGTGACTACTCCTTCAGCACTTGTGTTAGTAGGAAACTGTGGTCCTTCTAGGATGATCTTCCAAAGCCTGTAGTCTACTGCTTACACAAAGATCTTCATTCTCTCCTTCCAATAGGTATAGTTTTTCCTATTGAAAAGAGGCGGTCTGTTGCTTGACTGTCCTTCTGTGAGATTGTAGGACACCAGATTTGAGCCACTACTTTCTGCCATGAGGATCTTTTCTCCAAGCTGCAAAGCTTGATTTCTTTGAGACAAAGCTTTGATACCAATTGATGGTTTCAGTGGCTAAGAGAGGGGGGTTGAATCTTAGCCCCCTTTTTGCTTGCTAACACTTGCTGGACTTAGAGGAGACTTTTCTGTTTTTAGCTCGTCCCTAGCCACGAAACATTTTCATTTTGTCTCGTCACTTGGCACGAGACATTTTTGGATTTTGCTCCTGAATAGTAGAAACAGAAGTGGAGTAGGAGAGAAAGAAGATTACACCCAGATATATCCTGGTTCAGCTGCTAAGTGCAGTGCAGCCTACATCCAGTCTCCATCACAACAATGATGGAATTTCACTATAATCAACTTGATTACAAACTGTAAAGTGCTAACCCAACTTACAAGGGGATTCCCACAGAATCATGAAACACAACATAGATGAACAAAGGAACTCTAAGACATCTATGGCTTTCTCTTTTAATTTTGCACTCTTTGCCTTTTTCCGCTCTATGGATTTTTCATACAAACCTCACTGTTTGCCTTTTTCCATGAGACTCAAGATATGACAAAATTAAACAGAAAAATACTAAACAGAATACATTGAAGGAGAAGAGAAATATGTTACCTCAGGTAGCTCTGAGAACACTGTGCCTCGCACTCTCACACTTTCTCCTTAATCTAACTGTGACTGTTCACCCTTTTTATAGAGAAGTGAAGCCTTCACAGTTGAAACACCAAAACCGAGCTTAGCTTCCTTTCCTTCAAAATAAAACCGGTTCGACCACAGAGAGAGAAGAGGTAACTCATGCAAAACTCAACATGCAACTACCTCTAGTTCTTCCTTGGTCATCATTCTTTATCAATCCGAGCGCTCCATCCTTGGCTTCCTCTCGAAGATGGATTTCTGGCCCTTGATGCTTCATGATGATGATTACTTCATCTGCTCCAATCTCTGCCTCTTCCATCACTTCGCCACTCTAGCTACTTCCTGTGGTGGTTGAGCAGAGTCAGAGACAAGCCATGCCTCCAAGAATCTCTTCCTTGCTGGCCGAATCTTCTTCTTTCTTTTTGAGTATGAAGGATCCGAGATTACCTCACCAAATCTTACTACATTTGGTGATTATCTCAGACACAGCATACTTTTAGTTTTCTTTTTCTTGCCATCATTAGCTTGATGGTCTTGATGCATGCAGCTTCTTCTTTTCGGTGAGTGTTGCTTCCATGGCTTCCTGGTCAATAACCGAAGAGAAGAGAGAAAGAGATGAGAGAGAATGTGAAGTTAAAGTAAAAGCAATTAAATGAAATGAAACATATTGATGGATTGCTTTTACTTCCCTTGCTTTGAATAGCGTATAGCATTAATCATAATGATTCCTATCAAATCAAAGTCAAGTTCTCTCTCATGTTTCCAATGCTAGCATATTAAATTTTGAAATCCATCCTTAGCAAGCAATGAAATCCGTTGGAAAGCATGAAGCCTATATGCTTTCTCTTTAGCTTGGTTTCGGACCAAGCTTGGAAACATTCAAAAAAATTAATGTTGGGCTTGTTAGCAACAAAAATTTAATCTGGCCCAATTAGTAACATTTGCTTTCCTGATGAATTTTGGATCAAGCATTGGATCATTCATCAAAACTAAATTGGGCTTATGGCAATGTTTGATTTCTGGCCCAAATGATAAAATCTTTTCAGCCAACAATCACAAAACAAGAATTACATAGGGCTGAAATTTAATTTATTGGGCTTGGAATCTCTCCTTTTATTTCGGCCCAATTAAAAACCTGCATCACAAAATTATTAATTAACATATGTTAATTGAAGATTAAATTAATAATTTTGTAATTAAATATTTCAATAATGTTTGTTCATCACAAATATTAATTTGAAGTTTTCCAAACTCATTAGGGCTCATGTCCAACCCGACTTTTTTTTTATAGGAGGTCAGTTAGATGGTAAAGGCCAACTTTTGGATTGGACCTTTTTGACTTACTTGGGTCTAAACCATAGTACTGGACTAGGGTATAAACAAATCCATTAGTCAATGTTTTTAAATTTGATGATTTTAACTAAATGAATTTTTTACAATTATTTTTACATGAATTGCAAAATAAAATTTAAACAAATAAAAAAATTATCTAGAGATTAATTTTTTCCAATTTTTTATATGTATATTATTTATTATTTTTAAATATTCCAAAAAAAAGTTAGACTAAATGCATGAGCTATTAAGAGATATAAATGGTGTCATTTATTTGATCCTAAGTCTGCATAGATATTGCACAAGAAAAAAAAATATCAACGCATCTTCAATGTAAAAAAATTATAATGTAGTCTAAAAATGTGAAAATATAACCCAAAAAAAAAGAAAAGAAAAAGAAAACAGCATTACCCAAATGAACACGAAAGGCACATGTCCTCCTAATCTTAAATAAATAGAGAAAGTTCACATTACTGTTGTTATTATAGTTGAAATGGGATATTAGTTGCATTGTCATTATCCTTTGTCTTAACTCGTTATTTCTCCTTAGTCCACGTAATTTGCTTGGGCTCATTAATTAACTGCAACCTGCAACCGTTGTATGCCAAATTTTTATCCCATTAATAATTCAAAGTTTATGGGGATGACGATTAGTCGAATACTTCTTCCAATCTTTAGTTAATTATCTAGGTTATGTTAAAGAGATTATGAAAGATTACGTGAAAATTAATTTAGTCCTTAAAAGATTAGACGCGTCCAATTAATTCATAAAAAATATAATTATAAATTAAATTAATTTTTTCGTTAATTATATAATAATATATCATCTTAAGTGTCAAGTAATATAATATAATAAATTAATTATACATATTATAAAATAATTGACATATATACTATATCAGTGACACATGACATATCACTGATCATTCGATATTTTATAAATTTATCTAAAGTCAAATTAATATTTAAAAAAATATTTGCCTGAATCATTTAATTTTAATGATGAGCTACTTCAAAGTCCAAATAGTGGTTGAGATGCGAACCACATATAGGGTGGTGAATGATGAAGGAGGCAACGAGAGAGATTGAATGTGAGAGAAAGAATCCCTAACTATGTTTAAATGAGACTGGTAGATATAGAATTAAATTAAATGCATGAAATTCAAGAAAGGAATGAAGACATATAATTGATATTCCACTTTGATAGTATATGGAAGTTGAATTTTCAGTTACTAATATTAAATCTGTAAGAGTGAGGGACAAAGGTTGATATTGATAAATTAAATGGTAGATAGTTCAAAATACCACTTCTTCTCCAAAAAACACATAAAAATTTTATCATTTCAACGTGTTATATCGAAAATAATATTTTCGACAAAGATGTTATTAAATTTTTTGACAAGTCAATGTTCCACAAGTTAGACTTCGATTATTGGTAAGTACCAAAATATTAGAATCGATGAACCTCCAAATATATGTTAGAATTAATTTTGGATTGGAGCCAACGAAGTACTCCATTAGGTACTCTCTATTAATCAATTGACGCAAATGTGGAAATTGAAGAGGCAGACTCGACGGAGGTCAGATGATCGAAGAAGAGGTTACTGGTGTCGAACATGATAGACAGAAAATCGAATCGAAGGCAAAAGTTTTAATCTCTAAAGCAATTTGTTAGTTGTAAAAAGAAGTAAAGATTAACTACATATAGGATTCATCGAAGATGGTCAATCGATGAAGGAGAGGATTTTGATCGACTAGAACTCATCAAGAAAGAGTGAAGCAATCGAAGAAGTGAAAAAGTTAATAAATGAAGATGGTTAGTGACAGTTACAGACGGCACTCAAGGAGAACGGGAACAGTTATTCAAGGATTAATGCACGTGGAAGTTATATCTGAATTTGATTGAAAACTTCTATAAATACGTAAAAGATGGAAGGAACAAAAGTTGGAATCTTTTCAGAGAAAACACTCACACTCACACATATCCCCAACGACTTTCTGAGTCAGTCAAGAGTCTTTTTCTTTGAAGGATTCCTTCCATGTCTTTACTTTTCATTTAAATTCCCTGCAACTTTCTTTTCATACAATTTATCTTCCTTACAATGTCTTTTCCTTTCCTTTAAATTCAGCAATTTTTATCCTTTTCAGTCTTTACCTTTTAATTTGTCATTTATTTTTTCAAACACTTTTCTTTTTTGTAATTTGATTTTCCTTTCATTCAAGCCATTTAAGTTTTATTGTTCATTTCGAATTTATGCAAAACTTGGTTCTTTCTTCTTCGTCATTGTCAAAGGTATAGATTTTGATACAAATAAAACTGGTATCCGCAAAAGAGGAGCAGGTTTCACTCCCAGATCATTAGAATCAAACCACCATCGATTTGCTAAAAATCGACAAAACAAATTGGCACGCCCGGTGGGACAGTTTTAAAATTTAATTGTGTCAAAATTTGTTGCTTTCAACTGTTGCATTGTGCATGCAGTGTTGATATTTGGTGCGTGCGATTAAGAAGTGGTAGAATTGTTACCATGTTTGACGAAGTTTCAAATGGCAATGCAGAAACAAGTAATAATGCTCTAATGACTGCTATACAAATTTCTGCAAATTTGATTTCACATACAGAGTATAATTCTAGGGAGACTATTGCAGTTATTGATGCAAGTGTTGGTGGTAGTGGACGAAATTCACGTCCTATGATCACCCCAGTGCAGAATCAACCGCAAGTAACTGTAGGTTGACTTCCATTTGGCCTTCCTTCTGGCTATACACCTCATATGGGTAGTTACACATTTTCAGTCAGATTTGGAAACGTGTCAGGTACAGTTTCTAATCAAACCTTCTTTTTCATATCCCGACGTTAATCGAGATTATCAAGTGGACTCCTCGTCAAATAATTCAGGATCGATGGTTGAGTTTTGACAATATATTGTTGAAAGCCATCATGATTTAGTCAACCTGTTGACTCACCAGATGACTACTATTCTGAATCTTATCCTGGCTGACAATGAGTCAAAATATGATCGACTGGTTAAATAAGTCGAGAGAATTGCTCGAATTGTCGATTATGATGAAGGGCACCTATTCCCCAAGATTTGGTAGTAGACTAGGAGAACGTAGGATATAATGAGGAGAATGTATTTAACAATCCTGAAAGGGAAGAAATATCCCTTATCTCGTTCGACGAGATCAAAATGCTGATGAAGTTTTGAATAGACTTCACACACAGCGTGGATATCATTACTAGGTGACAAGGGTTGTCGAGTATGTCCTCAATGAAATGGGTATTAATGTGGGTCTCATGCATCGATCATATTTTATTTTTTATTTTCCTTCTGCAGTGCAAATGACAGAAGTACTAATGGGGGTAAAAAATCCCAAAATAATTACAAAATTTGTAGGAGAGGTTGGAGAGTCAACTGTCGAACATATAGCTCGCTATATGGTCGAATTAGGAAATTTGGCAGATAATGAAAACCTGAGAATGAAGTTTTTTTCTTGCTTCATTAACAAAAAATGCTTTCACTTTGTTTTCAAATCTGAGACTCAGTTCGATTTTAACGTGGGAACAATTGAAAAATGCTTTTCATGCTCAATTTTATAGAGTAGAATTAAATGTCTCGTTGACAGATTTGCTTGCAATAGAACGAGATGATGGAGAGGATTTTGATCGACTAGAACTCATCAAGAAAGAGTGAAGCAATCGAAGAAGTGAAAAAGTTAATAAGAGAATATGGTTAGTGGCAGTTACAGACGGCACTCAAGGAGAGCGGGAATAATTATTTAAGGATTAACGCACATGGAAGTTATATCTGAATTTGATTGAAGACTTCTATAAATACGTGAAAGATCGAAGGAATAAAGGTTGGAATCTTTTTCGAGAAAACACCCACATTCACACACATTCCAGCGACTTTCTGAGTCAGTCAAGAGTCTTTTTCTTTGAAGAGTTCCTTCTATGTCTTTACTTTTCATTTAAATTCCCTAAAATTTTTTTTTCATGCAATTTATCTTCTTTGCAATGTGATTTCAATTTCTTTAAATTTAGCAACTTTTATTCTTTCCAGTCTTTACCTTTCAATTTGTCCTTTATTTTTTCAAATACTTTTTCTTTATTTAATTTGATTTTCTTTTTATTCAAAACATTTAAATTTTATTGTTCACTTTGAATTTCTACAAAGTTTGGTTTCTTCTACTTTGTCACTGTTAAAGGCATAGATTTTGATACAAAATAAAACTGATACTCACAAAAAAATAAGTTTCGCTCCCAAACCATTAGATATCAAACCATTATGAATTTGCTAAAAATCGACAAAACACAACATTTTTATATCAATAATGCAGAAAATGGACAAAGGCATAAAAAAGAGGGAGTATAATTACTAGAAGTGTTAAAAATCAATCCAAACCAAATAAAAATTGACGATTGCTGGTTTTTATCCTTTGTTCTGACTTCTGATTTTTTTAATTCTAGTTTAGGGTTGCTGGTTTGTACTACAATGATTTTGTAAGTTTTTTTTTTTTTTTTACTTTTATAATAATATTATTAGACTGACATGAATGAATAGAATATAGTGGCCTTGCAAATGTAAGGAGTTATTCTAATATATCAATTCGAGTTTGTACTAACGATATAAAAAATATAACAATGTATGCATGATCATTGTGGTCATTCTTTTTAAACAATAAATGAATATTATAAAATTCCGTTTTTATTAAAAGAGTTACTTAGATAAAGACAACTAATTTTTAAAAAAAATATTTTTTAATAATTAAAATTTAAAATATATAATCAATTAAATTATATTATTTTTATCAAAATTAGGTTAGACAAATTAATTTAACCAAAAAATTAATGAAATAAAATTTTTACTGATCTAAATTAATATTATTTTCTTATNGGATATTTTAGTTATTTTTTATAAAAAAAATATTAGTTTAGATTGATTCAAAATTTAATTTATTAGTTTTTCGGTTAAACTAATTTGTCCTGTCTAATTTTAATAAAAATAACACAATTTAATCGATTATATGTATTAAATTTTAATTATTAAAAATCAACTTTAAAAAAAATATTTTTAACATCTTTATCTAAATGACTCTTTTTTATTAAAAAAAATTACCATGGATAAACATTATACAAATCAACCACAAAACAACCAAATCTTACACAAAGAAAAAGACTTATAAAGAAACAAACATGATTTTTGTACCAAAAAAAAGCAAAGAGAAATTAAACAAACAAACATGAAATTAAGGGATATTGTATATCCATAGGTTGCATGGATTCCTAGGATATATTATTGGGTTCAAATATTATTAAGAAGTATAAGAGCTTCCATCTCCTCTCTGAACTTGGGCATGGCATCATTAGGAAGAGACACAAAAGTCCTAACTCCTCCATCTTTCATTGATGAATCCAACTTGCTAGGAGGTGCAAAAATGCACAAATCCACCATGGCAAACATGTTGCATGGTGCTGGTAATAAATTCACAAGAACATTCCCCCCAAAATCCATGTTTTCCAAGAAACCCAAATGTTTCCAATCGGTCACATTAAAATATGCACCGATACCTTCCACATTAAAATCTTGTTCTTTTGTCACCAAAGTGTTAATTGAATCCGTGATATAGTTTCTAGTAAAAGCAACTTTCTTGATCTCTTTGATGTGCTTCACAACTTGTGAGAGTGGTTTCTCCATGAGTTCTTTAACTGAAAGGACAACATTTGCATCCACAATTGCATTCCCATAATACCCTTCAGGCAAAGGTGGATCCAAATGTCTTCTCGCCCCAACTACTATACCTAGCAAAGTTTTTCCATCATGGTTTAGTTTCAAGGCTTTAGCCCTTGACCTCCAAATATAAGCAGTGAGTGATTCAAAATTTGTGAAAATTTCTTTCATAGTCTTAATATTATTGTGACTAGTATATTCTTTGATCAATCTCATTTTGAGTCTTCTTATACTCTCTCCATCCACCTTAAAGCATTCATGCACGAGTGTCGTGACCGGAAGATGAGGTGAAACCGCGGCCGAGGCATTATTGATTGGACTCGGCAAGGGCATGTCGGTAATTGACCCCATCAGCCTCTCCCTCTCCCAAACAGGTTTTATTGATGGCTCGCTTCTTCCTCTTGCTAACTCGACTAAGGCATGAAGAAATTGAGATAATCCAAATCCATCACATAAAACATGTGAGACCCCAATTCCAATTGTGAATCCCCCACATAGAAATTTGGTCAACTTGAACCTTAAAGGGTATTGGTGGCCATTTTCATCATCTAGTGAAGGAAGCTGAAATGCCAATTGTTTTGCAATTTCCATGTCATCACTACTACCACCATCAAGGTAATTAAGAGAAGAGAGATTGCAATTAGTAATTGCTTCTATAAATGGAACTCCTCTATCATTGGAATTGCAATGGATTCTAAACTTCCCATCATCATGTTTGACTATCTTACCGGCAAGAGGGTAGTAATAGAACAAGACCTTTGAGAGTGCTTCTTTTATCACATTAATAGGGTTAGGGTCAATTTGGTCATTTGGGTAAGCATCATGTTTTTGTGATTTGTAAACTTGAATGATATGGTATAGCATATTAAGGTCAGGTCTATGATCAAGTGTAGATAGATAGAGAATAGAGGAAGGTGTAGACTTAGATGGTTTGATAAATACAACATCCTTCATTTCAACAATGAGAGGTGCCATGATGGAAAAAATGTGGTTTTAATAATGAATTTAGAGATTGTTATTGAATGTGTTTGTGGTATCTGAAATATACGAGAATAATGAAACTTATATAGATCAATACTAGCCGCCCTATGATTCATATATTATAAATTAGATTAATTTTTAACTTATCAAGTTAGAGATACCGTATAAGATTATATTTATGATTATATATGTAAGTATACATTTCGTTTGGTTTGAATTAAATTATGTTCGTTCAATATATGTCGTTCATATGGGAGAACTCTGTGATAATCTCTTTGGTCCGTCAGTTGTCCTTGAATTAATGATTAATGTAAATCTGCATAGTCGACGAATGAAATTAATATATAGATAATTAGATACCTTAAAAAAATTATTTAAAGTATCAACTTTAGTCCGTTATATTATTACATTTCAGAACTGTTGAATTTATCCTAAACTCAACTTAAAAAAATATAGATGACGGCTGAAAATGTTAAAAGTACAACAACTAAAGTTATTTTATTTAATTTAATATTTTTAAGAGTAAAGTATTGTTTTTGTCCCCAACGTTTGGGGTTAGTTTTAAAGTTGTCTCTAACGTTTCAATAGAATTAACGGCGAGACAAAATTGAGACGATTTTGAAACGTTAGGGACTTAAATAGGACAAAAACGTTAGGGACAAAAACAATACATAAAAATAAATTTTGATTTAATTTTATCTTTCAATAACATTGTTTTCATTTTAAATAAATTTATTTTTTTTATAATTTTAAAAAATTTTGATACATTAGAGACAAAATGTATAATTTATATTTTATTGCATATGTATATTAATATTTTCTTTTCTACAAGTTTATATACTAGTCATTCTACAAATATTTCATGATAACTAAAAATTTTTAAGAATAAAATTATAAAAAATAATTTATTTAAAATAAAAGTAATATGATTAAGTGTAATTTACTTAGATGTGATTAAAAAATAATTGAATACTATGTATAGTAAAAAATTGATATTATTGAAGGATAAAATTAAAATTTATTTCTATGTATTATTTTTGTCCCCACATTTTCGTCCTATTTAAGTCCCTAACGTTTTAAAATTGTCTCAACTTTGTCCTGCCGTCAATTCTGTTAATGGATTCCTAATGGCAGGACAACATTGAATCAGTTTTGAAATGTTAGGGACTTAAATAGGACGATTGAAATGTTAAGGACAACTTTGGATGAAGGTATTATTATTATTATTATTATTATTATTATTATTATTATTATTATTATTATTATTATTATTTGTCAGCTAATAAGCATCTGAGCAATAATTTATTTAAAGGTAAAGAGTTCTTGAAATTTGATAAAAGTTTTAAAAATATTTTTAAGTTTTATTTTGTTTTAATTTTGTTCTATATAAGTTTTCAATTTGCATCAATTATATTCTTGACCGTTAAATTTTTAAAAAATTTAGGTCCTATTTAACAACAATTTCATAAAAACAACCTTTAACATAAATAAATTAAACATAATTTTCATGTATTTTTGTTGGATTGGTCTTGAGTTTTTTAAAAAATTTAGCTATCAAAAG
>NC_029772.3:6870953-6882256 GCF_000817695.3 Arachis duranensis
ATTATTGAAGTGTGATAAAATTATTTATTTTAAAATTTAAAATAATAAATAAAAATACATAAATAATTATATCTTACTAAAATAAAAGAAATTGATTGAAGTTACATTAGTGATATTTTAACCTAAAAACAAAACAATCTAAGAAGATCGATAAGCAGAGTTGCATTTGATTACGAAAATAATATAATACATTGAGAATAAGACATAAAAAATAGAAAAATTAAAATTAAAATTTTTATATTTTATTTAGTGATAACTTAAAACAAATTATGAAAGTTTAATTTATTCTTATTTTTTTATTCATCAAAAAATTTGGGGAAAAATTATGATAATAAAAAATATAATTATGAAAAATTAACAAGAATAATGAAAAAAAATGAAAAATAAGTTGTGTCTCTTGTTAGTGTCTCTGTGTCCTTTTGGATGGACTTTTGTATTCTTCTTTTTAAGATAGATATAAAATATATTAATTCAAATTTTTTAATACAATATCTCTTTTATTTATATCTTATCTATTAAATATAATTTTATATTTTAATGACTCTGTCTTAATTTCTCATATATAAAAACAAATAAAGTCTAACTCACACATAATGTTTCTTAATTTGATATTTTTAAATATATATCTTGATTTAAATATTTGATATTTACTTCTTCCTATAAGTGCATACACGTCAATCTATTTTGTTGAAACATTAAAAGACATTAATTAAAAGTTAAAATTACTTAATTTTAAATTAAAAAATATTAAAAATTATCAAAATTTATTATTATTTATTATTAATTAATTATTAATATCTAAAAAATGTTATTAAATTATTTAAAAATAATAATTTTTGATAGGGCTCATTTCTCCTTTAGATTTAATTATTGGATTACCTTTGGTTATGTGAACAAGCAAATTAATTGGTTTTGAATTTTGACATTGAACCGTTGACTTTGGACCTTATGGATCGGAACTACCTGCTAGGTTATCTATGTCTGCCGTATTTTTTATTTAAATAATTTTTTTATTTATTAAGTAATGATAAAAAATAAATTTTAATAATTTTCAATATTTTTAATAAAATTTATCAATTTGTATATTTGTTGATATTTTTGTAGATATAAAATATAAAAATTAAATTTATTATTTTCTTAATAACTGTACAAATATAAATGTAAAAAATTTAAACTCCAATTTTTTTTCTGCTAGTGCGTGCCAGCGAAAATGCAACAAAATAAAATAACATTTTACATGGCTGCTGCAAACGAAAATGTCACCTTCTAGGACTAAATCATTCCACGTGTGCAAATAGCAATATGTCACTTTTTTATTTTTGATATTAGGTTAGTGGTGGTGTATAACTATACTATGGGAGTGCACGGTGCTTGACGGAAGTGTGGCACCTAGAAATTCCTGAGCCCGATTTCATAGTTCTCAAAATTTTTTTCTCCGATTTTCTTGTGCAAAAAAAAAATCTGAAAGTTAAGCATGAAATCGGTGAGTCTGATTTTCATGTACTGTCCTCCATAAATCACAAATCGAATGATCTGATTTATGTCCCTTTTCAGCTGCAATAAATTAGACCGTTCGATTATTTCTCTTCACTTGAACACCATTACACCGATATAAAAATCTCCATAGTTCCATAACTTAGTATTACACCACAGTTGGTGTCATATAAAAAAAATTAGCCGCAATTACTATTAAAAATAGATATATAGTAATAAATTGGTTATTAACATACAGTTTGGTTCGAACTTTCACACAAAAATAAATAAATAAATATTAATATAATAGAGAAAGAAAGAAAATAAATTAGACAACAATAATTAAAGATAATTTTGTAAAATAAATTTGATATTTTATAATTGTAATACTTTTGAATCATGTAATATTTAAAAATAAAGAATTATTTTAAAACAAATATGATAATGATTAATTAATGCTTAAATCTTGGTTTAAGCATTTTTTTTCAAATTTTAATTAGAGAGAAAAGTAAGGCGGTTTTAAAATTTAATGAAATATGACACCAAAAGAAATTTAATGAAATATATGAATTTTCTTTTATTATATAAAAAGATATATATAAAGAGTTTGGTGTATAATTCTTTTTTAAAAAATTATATTTTATTTTATAATTTTTTAAAATATATTTTTGTTATTTCAAAGACTTTAACCTTAAATATTTTTGTTAGAATATTAAATATTAAATATTTATGTTGAATTAAGAATATAATTAATCTAATAATGATAATAAATATTGATTTATTGAGTTAAATGTCTAATTTGGTTTGATTGGTCCATTTAGTATTACAGGCCCAAACATTTTACTGAAACAGCCCAAATAAATGAAACAAAGAAATCAAATGAGCTAAATAGATATTACATCCATAACCAAACCCAATGAATATTGAAATAAAGAAAAGTTTTCAATAAAGCTAAGTTTCAGCATGCTTCGAATCGAATAAATACTTGAAAGGTAAATGAGAGAGAAAAAGAGAAAGAAAGCTTCTTCCTTTAGTTCATACATCAGAGAAGAAAGAAAGAGAAAGGTTAACCAAGAAAATGTTATCAAATCACACTAATCAAAGGCATATTAAGTTAAGTCAAAGGTTAAAGGTAAATAATTTTTTTTTTTATATGCAAGTTGATTTCTTCACTTCTTCTCCTACTCTCTACAATATCATTTTGAAAAAATTAAAGAAAATGGTAGTTGAATATACCTTTTGTATATTAATGGTAAAAAATATTTCCTGGGGCAAAGTACAAATCTAATGGTTTGAATGTTGATAAGCTCATTGAAAAAAGTTGATTGGTGCTACTGTTGTATCTGCTACAGCGTTAAGATTAGTCCCAAAATTTCTAATTTTTGGAGTTGATTGAAGAAAGTGAAGGAATGATCTCTGAAAACTCAAAGTCCAAGAAGTTGACTCTGAAAGAACTCTAGTCGTGACTTAGAATAAGGTACAAAAGGGAAAATGACTCTAGTTGAAGAAAAGAGGGAGAGAACCCAAATTGAGAGCTGTGTGTGAAACTTTACTACTAAGTTTAAAGTCTTGGAAGCATTGCACATACACTAGAGAGAGCACTCCGATAAGATAAAGAAAAAAGTCTTGAGTTCTGTTGTTGCCTTCAGTTCATAGTCTTAATGCTGCTATTCATCATCTCCGTCATGATTTATAGTTTTGTATTTCAGTTTCAATGTATATCTTTTTGTATTTCTTTGAGAGGTAAAAGGCAAGAAATAGTGGCATTGAGAAAAAGGCATAAAGTGAAAAAAAGGCTGAGAGAAACACTTGAGGGAAAAGTCAAGAGTGATTTTAGATTTCTTTTGGTTGTATTTTCTGCCTTGTGTTCTATACCTGAGAGGTGCCCCTTGCTAAGTTGGGTAAGCACTTAGTGCATTAAGTTTAGGTATTAGCATAACCAAGTCAAGTTTAGGTTGAAACTTGTGTACCCAAATAGGATCGGGTTGAGTCCTAGGGAATTGGTGTATGTAATATTTTAACTATAGTAAAAATTTTACCAATGTTGTGGTGGAGACTGGATGTAGGTTGTATTGCACAAGACAACTAAACCAGGATATATGACTGTGTCAACTTCTTCTTCTCTACTTCTGTTCTGTTTTCTTATTTTTATGAGACAAAACCAAATTGTCTCATGAATACTCCACTACGCTATTCAAACAGAAATCGAATTTGGGATCTGGTTTTAAGGCTTAATCAAATAAAGTAAAAGAAGGCTATAGATTCAAACTCCCCTTTTTCTAAGTCTTTTGCAACCTTCAATTGGTATCAAGAGTTAAGGTCTCAAGAATCAAACTTCACAACTTGGAGCAAAAGTCCAATGACAAATAACTTGGACACAACCACAATGGCCTATACTCTAACAGAAGGTCAGTCAAACAACAGACCTCCCTTTTTTAACAGAAAGAACTACGCTTACTGGAAAGAGAGGATGCAATTTTCATTCAATTTATAGACTACAACATATGAAAGACAGTGGTAAATGGTCCTAAAATCCCCACAAAGACAAGTGCTGATGGAGTGGTGACTCCAAAGAAAGAAGCCGAAAAGAATGATGATGGAAAAAAAATGTGGAGCTGAATGCTAAAGCTATTAACTTGCTACACTGTGCTATCATATTTGAGGAGTACCGAAAGGTGTCTAGATGTAAGACGACCAAAGAAATCCGGGAGAAACTCTAGGTAACACACAAAGGTACCAAACAAGTAAAAGAAACAAGGATTGATATGCTGCGAAAAGAGTACAAGATGTTTACCATGAAGGATGGAGAAAGCATTGATGAAATGTTTGAGAGATTCTTAATCATTATCAACAGCCTTGATGCTATGGGCTTAACACACACTAAACAAACTCTAATGAAAAAAGTCCTTAGAAGCCTCACAAAAAAAATGAAAAATAAAAGCCACTGTCCTACCCGAGAGTAACAACTTGAGTCCTATAACCTGTGATGAGCTAATTGATAAATTAGACAAATTGTATAAATAAACCAAAGAGAGTTTAAAATGAATCATGACTTTTTCAAAATGATTACATGTTGCTCATAAACTAAATCTATCTAAACCACAGGAGAATGCAGTGAATTCTACATTTGTATTTGTATGTGAACCGTTGAACCCTGCCACATAGTTTACATTGAAAGAGAAAAATAACATAAATCATGGTACCTTGTCATGATTTACGAAAAACCTTCAACAAATCATAAACCACAGTACAAAACAGTGATTTATAAAGAATGACAAATCTGTGAGAAGGTGCAATGGTTTATGAGAAAAGATTTTGGTGTACAAATACTGGTTGAATATAATTGTGATGCAGAGTGGCCAAATATAATATCTAGTGACAAAAATTTCTTAGTTATTGTAGACCACAGAGAAAAAATTAAGAAAAACAAAAGAGAGGGTACAAATTTTACTATGAAGGATCCTATGAGTATTTTTATCCGTCCATCAAGTAAGTTCATTTATGGTCAAACCAGAATACAACACAAGCTTGTAGGGTATGGAACCATGCGGGTAAAGAAATTATTCGATGAGATCCCGATCACCATGTTGTAAGCCTCTATGAAGTACAATTCACTTGTAATAGGATGCGATAAAGATATGCAAATTCTGTTTCATTATCATAAAATTTTTCGGAAATGAAAACTACCCATGAGTTGTATGCAAAACTTGAGAAGGTTATTGCCAGTTTTGGGAGACAGCTCCCAAATTATTTGAGTTTGATGCCTATAAATAGACTGGTGCTGGCATTGCTGGCATCTCCATCTTTTGTGGCTAATTTAAATTGTGACAATGAGATGGTTGTGTTTTGGGAGATAATTGTTCATTTCATGAGCTTGCAGTTGCAATGGCAGGTTCTCCTTATATGGTTTCTGCTAATGTAAAAGCCAAAGGACCAGATCCGATTGGAAATACAATGCGAAAAGATGATTTGGGCGATTAGCCTACCATAATAGGTAGGACAGTAGCGATGACAAGGAGCAATCTAGTTGCACAGCGGCATTTATCAAGTTTCAGTACACAATAATACTTGTTGCACTTTTTCGCTATAAACCTGGAGGTGATAACAATGAACTTTGAGTACGTTTTGGGGGGGTCAAGGCTTGCACGATACAAACGCTCTAGCAAAACTTGAAATTGGATAATCCTTCCAAAGTAAAGAGTAAGTTGTGATTAGGGTGAAGAAATACTGTGAAATTGAATATATATAGAATGATGGAGTCAGATCACATAAATTATAATGGCAAGTAAAAAGAATTTGAAAAAGACTGCAATTGGTTGATTCAGATCACACTTTGTTAGAGAATCACTCTCAGAAGTTATAATGGACCTTACACATGTTTGACAACATAAATATCTAATAATCACAGACAATTCAATTATCACGTAATCTGTGCTTTCATTCTTTTATTGATTAGGGTCGATATTGCTGTTATGATAAAGGTCTTGCAAAATACAATAAAGGCAAGTTATAATTTTAGACCTAATTATAAAGTAGTTTGGTTGGCAATGCAAAAAATAGTAGCATAAATTTATAAAAATTGAAAGGAGTCTTATAACAAGTTGTCACAATGAATTTTTGGTGTGCAGTCAATCATAACTGGCAATATTGCAATGTTAAAGACTTCTTCTTTTAGTGTTGGAAATTAGGTAGATAATTTTATAATGTATTTTCACTGTCTCTTCTATATTTCTTCTTGTATTGAGACTTTTAAATATTGTAAGTTATTTATTAGTATTAATGAGATTCATTTATACGACAAATATAGAAATATATTACTCCTAACAATTGTGCAAGATGGATATACATTTGTGGTAATTATTTTTAAATAATAAATAAAGATATTTACTTTGATACGATGATAAATTTATACGTATTAATACAATAAAAATATAAATAAATAATAAAATGACACGTGAATTATATTATCCATGTCAGTATTTAATTTTTAAAAAAATATATATAATATCAATACTTTAATTTTACTAAAACATCCTTATAATTTAATAAAAATAAAAAATATATTTTTATTTAATTTTATAAAAATACTTAAATATCTTTTTTTTGTGTTGGACAAAGCTAATAACTATTTAAATTAATCAAAGTTTAAAATTCAACTAACTTTAATTTTATAACTTTAACTTTAAATAATTTAAAAATAAAACAAGAACACATTTAATTATTCATCCATACTAAAAATAATTATTTCAATAAGGATTGATGCTTCTCATAAATCCTAATCTCCCATAATCATTTATACAAATAAAGAAAAAATGCAACTAAACAACTTGAAAAAAATTTAAAGGAGTTCTTCATCTTTTGAATTTTCTCACCTCCCTTTTACCCTCTCAAAGAACGTTTCTCTCACTCGAGTCTCGTCTCCTTCACACTTGTCGGCATCTCGTCATTCATCTCATCTCGTTGTCGGCATTTCAACGTCTCCCAGCATTCCCTGGGCTCCTCATCAGCTCGTTGTCGTGTGGATCGCGGAATCATCGCTTGCTTCGTCGCTCGTCGTTTCAAATCCTCGCCGTCACCAAGTCGTCGTGGACCGTTGGTGAGTCCCTGCATTATCGCTTTCCTTATGGTGTGTTTGATTGTTTCAAGTTCTATTTTGGTGGACATGTGATGCTGGTTTTGATGCTAACATATCCTTGTTTTTTTGTCTTTTGTAGCTTGATCCTCATATTAAGGAAGCTTTTGATGTTGCCTTTGGCAATATATATGCGTTTCATGCTGCTCAAAAGTCACCTGAGAGAAGCGTTAAGAACATGAAAGTATGTCAATGCTGATTCTACGCTTCTGACTTACCTTAGGCAAATTCTTACTATGGCTATGTACAATTTGTGGCATAGTTTGGTTTTGTCAAATTACATGTTAAGTAGCTTCATGTACATTTAGGAGTAATAGTAAATAGTACTAGATAAATCGATTGGATAGAAATCATAGAATACTTTTGATGAATCCTTTTTCTTGATTAGTGTCTTGCATTCAATCTTATAAGTGATATTGATTTTGTAGACGTACTTTGTATCTTTCCATTATCATGCTTCCATGCTTGCTCCTTCTTGACTTTGTTTTGCCGATTATTATTTGTGAGAGTCTTGAGTTTTGTTAAATATCTTAGGGAATCCAATGCAAGAGAGTTGTAAGAAGTATTAATTTCGTGGGTCTTTATGTTCCAGGGGGACTGCTGTGTTTCCTTCAACAGGTTTGATGCTCGCAGTTGTAAGTTGAACTTATATTTTACTAGCTCCTACAATTCTTTGGTTTCCTATAGTTTTCATTTGAACATTAATGTTTATGTCTAGATTTAGCTTAGAGTCTTTATTCTATTTACAGCTAGGGGTGAGCACGGGTAGTGGGTACTCGATTACCTGTCCGAACTCGAACCGAACCAAATCAATGACCTTTGTTAGTGATTGGTTTGGGTATCGGTTCTGGAAGTGCGGAATCTGAACCAACCTGTGAACCTGATTATATATTAATTAAATAAAAAAATAAAAAATATATATGGCTTTTAGTGGCTTTTAATGAGATTATTTACTATTAATACGCTTGGATTTTAATGAGTTTAGTTTTTAATATATTTGGTGTTTAACATCTTTAGATTATTTATATTAATGTTACATGTTTATTGTACTTGTTGAATTTTTAAGATAAAAAATTAGTTTTTTTTATGAATTTCAAAGTCATCGGATACCCAATTACCCGAACTGAACCAATCCGTTATTAATCGGCTTGGTTTGGTTCGGATACATACACAAAAAAATAAAAATCTAAACCAAATCGAACTAATTATATTTTAATCGGTTCGATTCTATTTTTACCTTAAATCCAAACCAAACCGACCCGTGCATGCTCACCCCTATTTACAGCCTGCACAAATTGTCGGATTTAAAACTATTGTTCTTGCAGCACCTCCAACTCAAGATGGCAACATATGCAAGGTATTTTTTTTATGATGGAAAAGTATAATAATTAGGTTTTTCTTCTTCTAACCAACACTTTTGTGCAGGAAGTGTTGTATTGTCTATTGGGCAAAAAAAGCCGGGGTGACTCACATTCTTAAAGCTAGAGGCGCTCAAGTTTGAAACATGATAATCAAAAGTTTTTCTGCCTACATAATTTGATTATATCATGCTCGTATGTATATTTTTTATTTATGTATCTACATTGCATTTATTATCCTGAATTAGACTAATACTAATATTGAATTAGTTTCCATTATAGGCCATCTCTAGAATGGCTTGGAGAACAGAAACTTGTCCTAAGGTGGCTAATTTCTCATCAGAACTCTTCTAACAAAATTAATAATTCATGATAGATATGGTGAAACTCATCCCCTGATCGGTCTAAATGCTTGAACTTCATATCCCTATTATATTAGTTGAATGTCTTGATTTGTCTTATTTTGTGGTTAACGGTAACATAAATCGCACTGCCCAATGAATACATGGTGACCATAACTCATGACCATAACTCTTAGTTAGAAATTGTAATTTCGATGCATTCTGGTCTAAATTTGTTTTAAACTGAGTTTATAATTAATAGTTCAATGAGTTTTTTTAATATACTCTTATTTCCAGATCTCTTGCGCTATCTTTCTACATTACTCATATCCTATACACATAATTTATGATTTCCAGGCTGAGCATGGACCTGATAATCAGGTTGTTCTTGTGACAGCTAAGCACATAATTTTTCACTAGCTAGTTAATGCATGGCTATCAAAGATAAATAAAAAGGTGAAAGAAAAATTTGCAAAAACTATTACTGGTTTATCTAGCAAAAAGAGCAATGGATCATAACTAATGTGCAGGACTCCACTTAAAAAGTGATAATCACTTGAAATATAATATTTGGAGATACGTAGTCTTTTGGTAAAAAATAGTTTAGTATAGCCATAAAATTAAACATGAGAACAAAAACATCTATATTAACATACGATGATATCTTAATGAAAACCTAATGGTTCAGGCAGGTTTTAGCAAAAGTTAACAATACCTTCAATTATGAATATTTCACATCCAAGAATCACCTTCTCATTACTATCAATGTTAAAATAGTGGTCAACCTCATTATAATTATGAATTAATCAAACAGCCACAAAAAAGATAGCAGTACTTGACAGCTAAATTTATCTTTTAAAATGTTAAATTACAAATTTAAATTTAATCTTCTGAAAAAACACAAATAACTATAAAAGTGCTTTTATACACAAAATAACACACGAAGTCAGTGAAGCAAGTATGATCGAGGCTCCATTTCTCGAAAGCCAAAACTATGTCCATATCAAGGGTTTTGACACTTCAATTAGAATCTTCTGAAATTATTCATTCAAGTCATCAAGTGATCTAGTATTATCTGTCACTATATCTGCTTTACTCCTCTTTAAATCAAGTGGCATTATTTGAGCATTGATCTTGTTCTTAGCATCCTTCTCATTTGATTTGTCTTTTTCAATGAGTCTCTTTTTCTGTGTCTTAGGATCAATTCACACAACTATAATTGGTTTTGTGAACTTGTCCATCTTGGACTCAAACAACAAGAGAACATCAAGAACGATAACTTTGTATCTCTTTAGCTACAGCTTCACAACTTCTCAAAAGATTCCAAAGGACATATGGGGAGCCAATAATCTAAAACATGATCACAACCGAAATTCAACAAAAATTCAACAAACTAATAATCCCAAAATTGATGCATTTTAGGAATGATTGAATTGAAAATACTAGTTATGGGTTAAGAATTATAAAGTCTTCAATAGCCTACTCTAACTTTAGACGGATAAGTGACCAAAAATCTAGAATTAGAATATGTAAAATAAATACTAAAAGAAGTAGTTTTGAGCAATTCACATATGCAACATTGTTAAGAAATTTCATGTAAATTGATAATAGCACTTTACCCATGATTTACAGCAACATTTAGATCAGCAATAAGGCAAATTAATTGATTAGCAATTTAACATCATCTTAAAATATAGGAAGAAGAAAAATTTGGAAAAGGCGGAACAGGAAAAGCAATGATGCAGGGAATCACCAACGGTCCACTGCGATTTGGTGATGGCGAGGACCCGAAACGAAATCAGAAAACGACGAGCCGACGAGGAGCCCAGAGAAGGCCGGGAGACATTGAAACGCCAGCGACGAGACGAGACAAACGACGAGACGCAGGCGAGTGTGAAGGAGACGAGACTCGAGTGAGACCGAGAGACACTCTAGTGCAGGGACGGACTTAGAGGGGGGCGAGCAGTGGCCTCGGCCCCCCTAAAATTTTAGAAACTATATTTATATATGAGATATGTATTTAAAAAATAAAAAATATTATATAATTTAGTATTTTTATATGTATTATTTTTTATTATGTGATAGATTTATGTCTTAATTGTTTAATTCACTAATATTTTTCACTTAACTAATTTAATATCATACCCTCAAGTCTTTGTAACTTTTAAATTAGTTTTTATCTAATAATCTCTATATTTATTTTACAAAAATCATTTGTTTATTTTATATTAACATATTTAAAATTTATATTATTATATTAATAATAACTTACGTAGTTATATTTTGGTAATCACATTACGTACTTTAGATAATCTTTTTTTATAAAAAATATTTATTTTTCTTCTAAATTTACGTTGTTGAAAAATTTTTTTTATAAAAATATCTTATATCTTGTATTCTATAAAGATATTGTTTCTTTCAAATAATTAATAATTTATCATTTATTTTCAAATTTTTTAAAATCTTTTAAAGAAATAATTTTAATTAATAAGATATGTG
>NC_029772.3:6882622-6915327 GCF_000817695.3 Arachis duranensis
TTTTTTTAAATTATAAGAGTGTTTTAATAAAAATATTGATATTATTTAATTTATATTTTTTTAAAAAATTAAATATTGACGTGAATTCACGTATTATTTTATTATTTGTTTATGTTTTTATTGTATTGATATGTATAAATTTATCATTATATCGAAATAAACACCATAAATAAATACAAATATTCATTTTTATTGAAAGAAATTATCATAAACATCAAACACAATAACCACAGCACAACCATGTCGTATTCCACGTAATAAACAAACAAAAAGACTTAAAGAAGAAACAAACATGATTAACAGATCTTACATATCCATATATGTTGCATGCATTCCTAAAATATATTATAGGGTTCAAATGCTATTAAGAAGACTAAGAGCTTCCATCTCCTCTCTGAATTTGGGCATGGCAGCATTAGGGAGAGACACAAAAACCCTAACTCCTTCATCTTTCATTGATGAATCCAACTTACTAGGAGGTGCAAAAATGCACAAATCCACCGCGGCAAACATGTTGCATGGTGCTGGTAACGAATTCATTAGAACATTCCCTCCAAAATCCATGTTTTCCAAGAAACCCAAATGTTTCCAATCGGTCACATTAAAATATGCACCAATACCTTCCACATTAAAATCTTGTTCTTTTGTCACCAAAGTGTTGATTGAATCCGTGATATAGTTTCTAGTAAAAGCAACTTTCTTGATCTCTTTGATGTGCTTCACAACTTGTGAGAGAGGTTTCTCCATGAGTTCTTTAACTGAAAGGACAACATTTGCATCCACAATTGCATTCCCATAATACCCTTCAGGCAAAGGTGGATCCAAATGTCTTCTCGCCCCAACTAATATGCCTAGCATAGTTTTCCCATCATGGTTTAGTTTCAAGGCTCTAGCCCTTGACCTCCAAATATAAGCAGTGAGTGACTCAAAATTTGTGAAAATTTCTTTCATAGTCTTAATATTTTTGTGATTAGTAAATTCTTTTATCAATCTCATTTTGAGTCTTCTTATACTCTCTCCATCCACCTTAAAGCATTCATGCACGAGTGTTGTGGTCGGAAGATATGGTGAAACGGCGGCCGAGGCATCATCCATAGGACTCGGCAAGGGCATTTCGGTAATTGACCCCATCAACCTCTCCCTTTCCCAAACAGGCTTTATTGATGGCTCACTTCTTCCTCTTGCTAACTCAATTATGGCATGAAGAAATTGAGAGACTCCAAATCCATCACATACAACATGTGAGACCCCAATTCCAATTGTGAATCCTCCACATAGAAATTTGGTCACCTTGAACCCTAAAGGGTAATGATGTCCACTTTCATCATCTTGTGAAGGAAGCTCAAAGGCCAATTGTTTTGCAACTTCCATGTCATCAATACCATCAAGGTAATGAAGAGAAGAAAGATTGCAATTAGCACTTGCTTCTATAAATGGAACTCTATCATTGGAATTGCAATGAACTCTAAACTTCCCATCATCATGTTTGACTATCTTCCCAGCAAGAGGGTAGTAATAGAACAAGGCCATTGAGAGTGATTTTTTGATCACATTAATAGGGTTAGGGTCAATTTGGTCATTCGGGTAAGCATCATGTTTTTGTGATTTGTAAACTTGAATGATATGGCATAACATATTAAGGTCAGGTCTATGATCAAGTGTAGATAGAGAGAGAATAGAGGAAGGTGTAGACTTAGATGGTTTGATAAATACAACATCTTTCATATCCACAATGAGAGGTGCCATGATGGGAAAATGTGGCTTTGATGGATTTAGAGATTGTTATTATTTTTTGTGTTTGTGTCATTTGAAATATATGGGAATAGAACTTATATAGATCAATACATGCCGCCCTATGCTTCATATTTGTGATCATATGTATGTGCATTTTGTTTTGTTTAGATTAAATTATTTTCATCTAATAATTATTGAAATACATGATAAGACCATCCAACAATAATAATAGATAAGGTCAGGATATAAGATGGACAAAATTATATATATATATGATCTTGAAAATTATTGAATGTAAATGTCATGGTTATGTTATAAATAGTTGAATTTTCATTTATATATTATATATGCTATGTTTTCCTTTATCTTTCCCTTGTCTTGGTTATAGAAAACCCCTAACACTTTAATTATTTTATGGAAAATGTATTGTTTCTTCGTTCATATGATAAGTCTGTGATAATTATCTCTTTGGTCCAGTTGTCCTTGAATTAATTAATAATGCTAATCTGCTGTTGATGAATGAAGTTAATTAATTGTAAAAAAAGGAATACTTAAAATATAAACTTTAGTCCATTTATATTACATTTCAAACCTTTTAAGTTTATTCTAAAATCAGAAGCTTAAAACACAGATAACGACAACGTTAAATGTTGGTACGTTAAATGAATATATTGCTTGTATATTAATAAACGAAAATGTTTGGTAACCAAAGAAAATCAGCCAAAAACAGTTATAATTTGTCTTTTTTAGCATTTATTAATTGTTGCGACAATTAATGAATGTTAAATAAGATAAGTTCTGACTGTTTTTTTTGTTTACCTAGCATTACCCATTAATAAATGGGTAACATTTACTTTTCATTTTGGATATGAAAATTTTTTAAAAATCTTATGGTCAACTATTTCACAAAATTAACCTTCTATCGTCACAAAAAAGAAGAGTAAATTACCGAAATGATATGTGAAAGTTCGTATCGCTAACAAAAATAACTCTAAAAAATATTAACGACAAATAAGCTCTCAAAATTTAAAAATGAGATAAAACAAATTAAATATTAAATATATATTTTAAAAAAAAACTTTAGAAATAAGATTTTGATACAATTTTTTTACAATCATTACTAAAAAAATAAATTTTTTTATCTTTAAATTTTAATAATTTTATGTCAAATGAATTTTTTTTAAAAATATTTTATTATGAATGACCGCATTATGTTGAAAAAAATGTAGAGATCAAATTTTTTTTTTTGTGTAGCTTTTAGATATTTATTCAAATATTGTCGTAAAAATTTGAATCAAATAGATGAGTTGTTTGCTAAACAAAAACAATTAACACTTATAAAAAATATAATATTTATTGATTATTTTTATCATATTTTTAAAACATGCAGAAATTATTTTATCAATAACATCTTTTTAAAAAAAATTTATTAGCACTTGAATATTTTGGATATCAAATTGATATATAATTAGCTCCCAAAAAAAATCATTTGTAGATAAACAAATACAAAAAAGTATTAGGTGACTAATACGTTTCTTTTATTTTACTTTATATTTAAACTAATACAAAAAATTTTTTATTTTTTTAATCACTAAAATTGTTAGTCTTCTAGAATTTAATCTCAAAACAAATGAAGTTTTAATCCCAAATTTCTAAATGCTAAACTGACTCAACACTACTTAGTCACAAACACTAAAACAAAATTCAAATTAGAATTTTAAATGTTATGAATAAACTCTATACCGGAGCTTGTTACATCAAGACACAAAAAACATAATTGGAATTTACTTCATGGCTTTTCTAAGGAGAAAATTTGATATGAATTATAAATTCAATTGAGTAAAAGAAGAATGATGACTCAAATAATTAGATTTGCTTAATGTTTCCTTTCTTTTTCTCATCTTTGTTATTGTGCATATTTGGGCGTCATTATTTTGTTAAAAAAGATCTTTTTTCAATAAAAAAATATCTTTTTTAATTTTTTAACGTGTTTGGCAAATTTCTAGTAGTAAAAGTAAAAGCACTAGTAAAATCAAAAAAAGATCTTTTTTGAGAAGCTGTAATTTACATCTTTTTTTAAAAGATCTTTTTTTCTTAAAAAAAAAGATGTTTTTCATGTAATAAATAAACAAAAAGTACTTTTATATTGTTATATCCAAACATAATTGATAGATAAAAAGACCTTTTTACAGGAGATATCCAAACATAAAATTACTTTTACTTCTCTACAAGATCTTTTAAAAAAAGATAACTCGAAAAAAGATCTTTTCTTAAAAGCTCACAAAAAACATAATTGGAATTTACTTCATGGCTTTTCTAAGGAGAAAATTTGATATGAATTATAAATTCAATTGAGTAAAAGAAGAATGATGACTCAAATAATTAGATTTGCTTAATGTTTCCTTTCTTTTTCTCATCTTTGTTATTGTCTTCTTTTTATATAATCTAGTTGCGTCTTCTTCGTTTTAAATATATAACTGATAAAAGAAACTGTTAAATTATCTCATTTATATTTTTCTTATTTATATTTTTATATTTTTTTTTATTAACTTAAACTTTTAGAAAAATTAATTTTATAACATGATATCAAAATTTTATGTTCGAAAAAATAATATAAAAAAATAAAACAGAAAAAAAACCTATATAAAATTCAATCAAACTCAAAAAAAAACTTACTTGAGAGAGTATATATAAAAATATAACCATTCATATTACTTCCTTTTATCAATTTAAACTTTAAAAAGATTAGTTTCATGACAAACAACAACATTTAGATAGAATTTTTACCAGCAATTTGATGACATTTTACATACTCCCTTGATAACAACCATTCATCAACCAACTGAGTTGCGTATATAATGTGACAACAGCAAATGTTGCTTGATCATTACTCACTCGAGTCTAATGATCAAGACATACACATGATTTTAATAGCTCCTCTAAATTAAAATGATACTGCAGCATCATCACATGAAATCTAATTAAAAAGTCACTCTCATTGTATTTTTGGTAATGAGTCATTATCATATATACATACACACAGTCGAAAGAGACTGAAGTAGCTTTTTTCATTTGGTATGGAATCATAATGTTTAAAAAAAATGTTGCATCGGAGAAAGAAACAAAGAAGCTAAGGTGAATGCATTCGGATCGATAAAATTAGTTATAGCTGTTCTGTTTGAAAATCTCAAATTGACCCATTTAGGGTGTATTTGTTTGTTTTTTAATTTTTATTTTAATATTTTTAGAATTTTATAAAGAAAAAAATATATATTTGTTTATAAATGAACCACTAAATCACCTGGATCCTGATTCTAAATTACCATAAAAGTTAAACCCTCTTTAATATAGTAATATATATCTATTTCTCCATCTTTAACATGATCACAAAATTATTTTTTTTAAAACATTTACTCGAGTCTTTTTTTAAGCTTTGAGGCATGAATAATTTTTTATTTGTTTTGTATTTAATTTTTTTTAAATAATGATCAAATTTCAGATTTTTTGGATATTATATTATGATACTATATCATAAAATTATTTATTTTAAAAAAATATTTTTTAAATAAAAATATATAAATAATTATATATCTAATAAATATAAATAACATTTATATAGTTAATGAGGTTACATGCATATTCTTTTAAGAGATTTGAGCTTCACAAGTTACGCTAAACTTTGTTTCTTTACAGAGAAATAGAGGAAAAATAAAGTGGAAGAGAAAAAAATTTTTGAAAACCTTCTTTTATAAATTAGTGATAAATTACACATAAAATTTATAATTTCTCTTTCCTCTTTAACTCCTATATATTTCACTCAGCTTCTCTCCAACCAAATAAATTCTAAAAGAAAGTGGAAGGATTAAAATTTAAATATGTAAAGTTGGGTTTGAATATAAATTATATAACTCAAGACTTATATTGCTAATGAATTATAATTAAAATAACATAATTTTTTTATATTTACTTAAGAGATCGTAAATTCAAATTTTTCTATTTAAAAAAAAAATCGCTCATATTATGTTGTTGCATCACAATTTGCGTATTTAGAATTGGGGAAGTCTAAATAGCAATTCCTCTATAAGACTTTTCTCAAATTAGTTTTAAAGTATTAAATTACACCCTATAATTCTTATTATCTGCAACTTAATTAATTATTTAAAACAAGTAGGGTTATTGGTCATCATCACTCTTGTGAATATTATTTTTTTAATTATAAAATTGCAGTTTATCAGTTATATATTTTAGCACTTAATTATTATAGATTCAGGCGTGTGACATTAAATTATCCTTAATATGCATGACACGTATCTCTTATATCTCTATGACAATTAATCAATTATGACAGACTACAAGCATAGCCCTTGTTAATATGTTTGAAGAACTGAATTATAGAAAGGAGAAGTAGTAAGATTTGTGAATTGAATTGTATATTGAATAAATTGTAGTATCCGAAACAATAGCATCCTTACATCTATTTATAGTTGTAGAAATGTTGGGTAATAAAAAAAAAACTTACCCAAAATCAGTTAAAATTTATTTTATTTAATATTTATTAATTATTATAATAATTAATAAATATTAAATAAATAAGTTTTTATTTTTTTGTCTTTGTAACATTATTATTATAGTAGTTAATAACCTTAACGATCGATATTATTTTATATATATATATATACCTCTTTTAAATTGAGTGAAAAATTGAACATCATAAAGATAAAACAATATAAATAATTATATTTTTTAACAATTTTTTTAAACAATTTTTTTTAATTTGCTTGATTTGAGTCATAAATAATTTTCTCTTATTCACATTATCTCAATTTTTTTATATATATATCTTAATATTCTCTTGAGTGCTTTCCAAGTATCAATAGTTTGAGTGTGGTCGAGTTAGAGTCAGGGATTGTAATGCTCTAGCATTAGACCTCTACTGTTTAGGTTCATCAAAAAAATTGTGGGTCATACGCATAAAGTTTGGTAGATGAAACCGTTGAAGTGGGGACAGAGAATAATTAACATGTAATTGATCACTCCCTTTAATTTGTGTGTTGCTTCTAGTCCCATCCAAGGAAGAAATTAAAGTACTTCCCAAGATTTCAGGAAGAAAATTGAATTATAGTTATTGAATCAATGAAGGATCGGATTCATAGACTTTTAGTAACGGCAGAGTTAGATAAAATATTAAAAAAGGGTTAAAAATATTTATATAATAAAATAAAATTAAAATAAAATTTTAAAGAGAATTAAACTAATAAAATTTATATATAATTTATATTAAAAAATTAAAATTAGATGGCGATTGTCCCTTTTTTATTAGATAGTTCCGCTCTTGCTTCTAGTAGATTTATATAATAATAATTATGCTACGTGTATATTAAAATTAGTCATCAAAATTAGTTTAATATAAAATATATATTAAAATATAAAATACATATTAAAAATAAATTAAATAATATATATTTATATATAAATACACGATGATTAATTTTAATAACTACTTTCGGTGTATAAATAACATTTTTAATATAATCAACATAAAAAAGTGGCTTTTATTTTGTATTGTGTAGTATATAATTCTATTTTATTTTATATTACTTGATATTTCTCTTCTTGTAATAGTTTTTAACAATAATAAAAATACACTGGTATAGTTGAGTAGTTTTTGTGTTTGGTAAAGATTTAATTATATCAAATTTTCAATTAAATATATATATTAATTAAATTCTTATATTATATAATTTTTTTAAATTTAATCCCTATAAATATAAAACATCTAAAAAACGTTAATAAATTGTGAATTTACTTATCTATCCTGTTTCACACGGCCATTGCTTGCTCCCATTACCTTTGTTATTCAACTCTTCTTCTATTAGAATTCCATCATCAATTTCATCTCCTATAACCTCATCATCATCCAGCATTCTCCCTGCCAAATTCTTCTTGTCTATTTCTTAATCATTTTTCTTAGAGACATTAAGTCGAGCATCTGATGAACGTGATTTATCATCCTTGACATTCCCTTGTTCCAAACCACCATTTGATGATATTACATATTTTTCATAATTTTTAGTCACATTTTTAATACTATCCTTTTCAAATTGTTTCTCATCTTCATCAAAAAGCATAGAATATATATTTATGATGATAAAGAATAGGAAACAATCTACTCAATAATATCTGGGTACAAACACGACTTACTAAAAAATTCAAAAATTAAATCAATTTAAGAAATAAGTATTTAATCAGTGGTATATTTTTTCTTAATCAGTTTATAAACCATTATATAAAAAAATGATCATATACTTAAACCTGTTTCATCAATGTTGAAAAACTAAAAAAAAAACTTGTCATCTATTTTAACAGATCGAGTTCAGATAGCAAGGTGAGACGACGCGGCGAGGCTAGGCCAGATACCGCATGATATGTGAGGAATACAAATTATACTTATTTAAATTATGCAGAATAACATTAAAATATTTAAATTATATTCTCTTGATCTATTAGTATAATTGATGGTAAAATAATATTAAATTATTTCTATAAACATTAAAAATATAAATAAGATGATTTAAATATTAGAAATACAAATAAAACTTATTTTAAATATTAAAAATACAAATGATACTTTATTTAAAAAAAGACAGACTAGTATACTAATAAATTAAGGGGAAAATAATATCATCCATTTGCCAAAAATAAAATAAAATAATAAAGAAGTTCTAAAAATGTCTCATTTCAATAATTGTGCAATCCATGCATGCATGGTCAATGATATATATACTGTCTAAGCAACTATTAATAAATACTAGACAAATCAATTTTTTATTCAAAAGAAATCATCAGTATCATAAAAATAATATTTAAGCACATCGTAGAATCAAATCTTGTTTTACATTATTCAAATAGAAATTATAGAAATAAACAGATGAACAGATATAATCCATATAGTACTCCATCTTTTGAAATATGGTAGATACTTATATTATGATATCAATTCATCTAATAATTTCTAATGCGATTTTTATGTGAATACATTATTGTTAAAGTATTTATCACACTACAACAAACACGGCAGACGGCGGTAATTAAAATTTTAGATGGCAGTAATTTTTTTATTACTGTTAAATATTCTACAACAGTTGATCAACTGCTGATAGTAAAAACGCCGATAAATCTTTAGCGACGATTTTTTATAACTGTTAGAATAATCACTGCTAAACTGTGTTTAGCGGCGAATACATATAATTATAGTTATTATTACCATCCTATGGTTTATATTAATTAATAAACCTAAGTGCTTCCATCTCCTCCCTAAACTTGGGCATGGCATGATTGGGGAGAGACACAAAAACCCTAACTCCTCCTTTCATTGATGAATCAATGTTACTAAGAGGTGCAAAAATGCACAATCCAACTGACCCAAACATGTTGCATGGAGCAGGTAGTGCATTCACCAACACATTCCCTCTAAAATCCAATTTTTCCAAGAACCCTAAATGTTTCCAATCAGTCAAACTCATGAATGCACCACTACCTTCCACATCAAAATCCTCAACCGTTGACTCAAAAGTGTTAATTGAGTTTCTAATATATTCCTTTGTAAAAGCAACCTTCTTGCTCTCTTTGATGTGCTTCACAACTTGTGAGAGTGGCTTCTCATTGAGTTCCTTCACCTTTAGCACCACATTTGCATCCACAATTGCATTCCCATAATACCCTTCTGGCAAAGGAGGATCTAGCAAGTGCCTTCTAATTCCCACTATCACACTAAGCATTGTTCTCCCATCATAGCTAAGTTTTAGGGCTCTAACTCTTGATCTCCAAACATAAGCAGCTAGTGATTCAAAACTTGTGATGATGATGTTTTCTTTTGTTGTTTCAATAATATTGTTGTCAAATTCTTTGATCAAACTCATCTTGAGTCTTCTTATGTTCTCATCATCCACCTTAAAACATTCATGCACAAGTGTTTTGGAGGGAAGATATGGTGAACTCGCGACCGAGGGACCATCCATGGGACTTGGCAATGGAGTCTTTGTAAATGACCCAATTAGCCTTTCTCTTTCCCAAACAGGCTTTACTGAAGGCTCATTTCTTCCACTTGCAAATTCAATTATAGCTCTTAAGAATTGAGATGCTCCACATCCATCTATGACAACATGCGAAACTGCCATGCCAAGGACGAATCCGCCACATAAGAATTTTGTCACCTTGAACCCTAAAGGATATTGTTTAACACTTTCTTCATCTTGTGAAGGAAGATCAAAGGCAAAGAGTTTTGCAACTTGTGTATCACTACCATCAAGGTAATGAAGAGAAGAAAGATTGCAATTAGCAATGGCCTCCACAAATGGAACTCCAATGTTGGGATTGCAATGAACTCTAAACTTCCCATCAACATGTTTCACTAGCCTACCAGAAAGAGGGTAGTAATAGAACAAAGCCTTTGAGAGTGCTTCCTTGATCACATTAATAGGGTTAGGGTCAATTTGGTCATTTGTGTAAGCACCATGATTTTGTGATGATTTGTAAACATGAATGGTTTGACATAGGCTATTGTGGTCAGGAATGTTGTCAAGTGTTGATAGAGAAAGAATTGAGGAAGGAGTGGTCTTAGATGGTGTGACAAATGCTACATCTTTAATATGAATATTAAGAGGTGCCATTGAAAATTTTTTGTGGCTTTTGGAATTTGGAGAACGCTTGTGTTTGTGACTGTGGGATTTGAAATGTGTTGGAGTGGTTTATATAGATTATAACTTGAATTGGATTGGATGATTATTACTCATAAGGCATATACTTATATAGCTTCGTTCATGAATATGTACATATATAATTGACTTACATGCAATAATTGGCAAGATGGAATAATAGTAGGTATTATATGAATGAATTCCTCACGTTATAATTATTAATTATAGGGGTGTCAAAATATATATAAAGAATGGTAATGGAAGTTTCTTGGATGGATTGAGTCACATGGTTTTGGGAATATGATTATGATTACCGTTAATTTTATAAATGTTTTGGCAATTAGATCTCATTTTTATATTGAGTCCATTTTTAAGTTGAATATAACTCATTTTTTTGTTTAGTATGTCACTACAAGAAAATCACTTTTAATGATAAGTTAAGTTTGGTTTTATTGATAATAAAAATAATTGCTAATGTTAGACATTAGTCATTTTATATTTTGTTGTTAAAAAGTTTTAGTAACAATTATATAATAATTATTGATAAAACTGTTTTAGTAGTCATAAAATTTTATAATTTGTCTTTAAGAGTGTCATGATATCTCATCCCAAACATTTAAATTAATAGAAGGAGACAACATAAATAATTATATCTCTAACATTTTCCTCAAATAAAAATTATATCTCTTTTTTATTTGTCTTATACTATTTTTTTCTTTTTAAAATTTACTAAGAATTGAACTTAAAGTTTTTTAGACATAAAACTCTATACCATGTCAAAATACTACTCATCATACTAAAAATTTAAACTGATACAAATGAATAATATAAATGACTATATCTTTAAAAAAAAATAATAAACAATGGTCATAATGTTATTATCATTAAAATTTTTTTCTCTAAAACTGGTTTCTCTTGTAGCGTGTTATTGCGTGTATTTATTGGATCAGCTATAGATATTCAATATTTGCAACACTATTTCACTTTCTAAGTTTCTAAGAATATAATCTCATATATATATTTTGTTGGTTTGTATTATTCAACGTTCTATATAACTTAAAAATATTGATATAATTAATAACTATTGTAAACGCTACAACACTTACTTCTTAAATTCACTTTTGGAATTGTTTTAAGATCACTTAATTCTAATAAATAATTATAATTATTAACTATGCCATATTAGGAAACAATATTGAAAAATCATATATAATATATAAGCAATGTCATAGTTTTAAATTGAATGGCGTAATTTTCATCCTTTGTACCATATGTGCTAATGTGTGCACTTTCTCATTGGGATACATTCATATTATTTTCCATTCAAGTTTTTTATCATTAAAGTATTTTAGTATTCTACGTATACAATACAAATTTTGACACTAATATAAAGCATATAGGGCCCATACGCTGATGCTTAAGTTTATGGTGTATATAATTTTTTTTATTATTTCTTTCCTTCACTAAATAAATTACTTTCAATAAAGATATATGAATACCAAAAATTGCTAAATTTAAATTTTTAATATTATGAAATGCTTAGTGAATATTGTCAATTAATGAGTTGTCTTGAGAAAAGAAATAATTGAGATAGACTAACTAAAACATCTTTAATCTAATCAAAGTAAAAAATAATATTGAATAATTTTTTGGATAAAATTAATTTCTATAAATTGAAGAAAGATATATTATTTGTAGTATTTCACTCAAACAAGGGATGCACTATACATTGAACAGGATCTATCCCCTTTCACTACTCTTGAAGCATATGGTGTGTATAGCGTGGGGATATATATTAATATATAAAATATATATAGAAAATAGATCAAGGCCAGGGTTACATGTTTGTATAGGATATATGTAGCAATAACAATTAAGGTGTATTGCATTTGCTTTAATTTGTTGGAAATATAATTAAGGGATCAAAATCAGAATTTGTTGGATTGATGAGCAAGGCTCCTTGATTAATTAGCTGGATGGTTCTTTTTTTGTGCACAACATAAGATTCGATATTGATCTGTATATACATGCATGGTTCTATATATTGAAATTCAGTTATTATTCCTGTTAGGAGTGTAATCGTGTATGTCTTCTTTATTTTTTATTTTTTATTTATAATAAATTTGTTTTAGAGTAATGACTATTGAAATCTAAGTTTTGATATCATATATTATGAAATTATTTATTTTAAAAATTTAAATTAATAAAAAATTATTACATAAATAATTCTATTTTTAATAAAACCTAAATAATTATATTTATTATTTGTTAAACACTACCGTTACTAAATTAGTCGCTATTTTAGTTTATGATTCAGAATTATTATAAACCATTGTAAATCAGTCACTAATAATTGATGAAAGTCACTAAATCGATCAAAATATATTAATGGACTTAAATCTTTGATTATATTAATAGTTGATTTAGTTATAGTTGTGTTTAAAAATTAGGTTTTAAAACTGGTAATTAATTTGTAAAAATAGATTAAAAATATATAATAATATTCTAATTAGTGATTAATTTAGAGACCAATAAAGTAAGATTCCATATATCAATAACCGATTTAGCAACAAAACTGAATTAGGATATCAGTTGTTAGTGGGTCGCAAAACATTCTGATGGTATAAACACAAGTTTTACATATAATAATTAAAATGAATCTAACTAGTTTTAGTTGATACATACATACATTCACATATTCACTATTCATGAGCTCCACCAACTTTATATGCGTGTGAATATGTTAAAGAATAATGTATTAAAGTTATGTTTATACTAAAAAAAAAAAGCTTATGTTTAATTCTTGGTGTTCATATATAGTTCAGGGTTGATATATTATTTTATCAGAGAATGGTCAAATTAGGTGAATGAACCTTGGATAGTACATGTATGCTAATCAAATTTTGTGTTGCAAGATCGTAACCAGGGGAGTTTAACATCTTTAATTTGATTCTTGTTGAGTCGTTATCTAATGTTTAAGATTATTATTGGTGTATATTATCTTTTTATTTCTTCTTTGCTCCCTTAATTAATTTATATAGTGGTTATTGTTGTAGTATTTAAAAAAAGAAAAACTATTAAGTGTTCTTGTAGTATTTTGCCTCTTAAGTTTTGCCCTATTGATTTTTTTTTTACTTTTTAAAAAATTTTAATTAGAATAATGGAAAGATCAATAATATAAGGCATTCAGATCTTATTAATTTAAAGGTTAACACTAATTTTTTAAGTTTGGTTCCATTAAAAATATATATCAATAAATTTTGTCTTTTTCATATATTACAAATCTTACATTTATCAAAAAATACAATTTTTAAATAACTTATAAATGTGACACATTTTTTTTTTTATCTTATTGGCTAATTTTTGAAGTAGTGTTAGACTAACTCAACCTAAATTTTAATATAATAATATCAAGAGGTTATCCGACTCTATGTCAATATATTAGATAATTATTTGGAATTGAATTAGGCCCATTCAACATTAGTTTTAACAACTCAGAAATAGAATGTAACCTATCTAGCAAATGAATATATATGTGTAAAATTTAATTCACTTTTTCTGTTTGATTTTGCTCTCCAATTTAGTCACATCAAAATTTTATTGACCTCTTGTCTTGGATTTTGTTTTCTTTCCAAATTATGGTAACTAAGTCATTTTTTATTATTGTATAAATTCTTATCATGCGACATGCATCGTGTATTAAGAAAATTCTTCTTAATTAATTTAGAGGAAGTTATACTTTCTTCGGATATGATTCACTAGAAAAATCTTTTAAGAAGGTCTATGCCAGAAGAGAGAGGAAAAAAAAAGAAAAATTAAAACCAATTGTGGTAACCATAATAATAATAATAAGAAGCTATAGTTCAACCAAAATTGGCTGTGGGTTATTATTATTTGTTTGGTGAAGATGACAGTGGCCAAGGAGTATTAGTAGTTTTTGAGAATTTTTTAGAAAATGAAAATTGTTAGAAGATCAAAGTGTCTTGATCTGAAATTTTAATTGTTAGAAGATCAAAGTGTGTTGTTGTGAAATTTTGTAGAGGTGAATTTTTTTTGGGTTAATAAACGGGGCTTAGTAAAAAAGATAGATCTAAATACAAATTAAATGGGCAAAGATATTTTTTGATCATCATTAGCTAATATGTTTACTACCTCTATAGGAAGAGTGTTTGAAAAATGAAAGCTAATGTTCAACTCTAAACTTTTACACGTAAGGCAATCAGCACATCTATTTTCCTCTTTATAAATGTTTACAAAAAAGAAGTTCCAGTTTCTATTTTTTCAATTGAAAATGTTCCTGATCAATGTATTTGGATGGTTCTTTAGATTTTTGGGATTGTTAATAATATCAATCACAACCTTTGAATCACATTCAACAATTAGCTTTTTTATTCCCATAGTTCAAGCCATATGTAATCTCTGATCTATTCTTTAGAGTTCTACCTTAAAGACAGTATAGTCTCCAATATTGTACGCAAATCTCCCAATCCATTTGTTACAATTATTTTTGAGAAGGCCACCACATCGTGCCTTTTTTATTGTTCCGTTTGAGGTACCATCTGTGTTGAGCATTATCCATCCAAGAGGAGGGGGTGCCATTTTATGTTCACTTCCTCTCTTCTTCCTCTCAAATTCTTACTATTGTTTCTTTCAAAAGCTTCTCTTATCTCCTTGACTTTCTTTAAAATTTTCAAGTGGGATTGGGGTGGTCTTCTGTAATTTTGCTCATAAGCCTTCCTATTTCTCCAAATCCAATACTTCCAATAAGCAGTGAAAAAAAAAATCTTGCCAGTTCTGGTTTGGATCCCTGTGAAGAGGCTAACGCAGATTCATTTCCACCCAATCCTCAAAATTGGTATTGAAAAAATTTTGTATCTTGCTTGGATGGATGACTTGTCTCCATGTTGGTGCTACTCTGATGCAGTTTCTGACAGCGTGAAGAAGGTCCTTTTGCTCGTCGGTACAGAAAGGGCAATCCCCTGTGCCTCCAAACATTTTAGCCCTGCGCTGGTTGGTTAGAAGATGATTGTGCATAATCTCCAATTAAGAACCTTAGCCTTTGGGGGGCTTTTCCATCGCCATATCATTGTCCACTTTGAAGAGAAAGGTTTTGACCACCCCGCCAAAGCTTTGTAGGTCACCCCTGTAGAGAAGTCAACATCCTCCGTATGTCTCTAGCCAACTCTATCTACTCCGTTCTCTCTCCTGGGTGGGAGTTGCACCATAATTTTTTTTGGTAATATCTTTATTTAAGTTATTTCTTAGCTTGTTTGAATTCTATTTCTCTTTGTCATTAATCAACTCCCAAACAGTGCTATCTAGGTTTGGGTTGTTGTTGATCGCATGGTAGATGAGGAGACCTGTTTCCTCCACCCAATTATCCAACCAAAATTTTGTTTTTAGACTATCTCCCAGTATCCTGCAGTTGTGTTCATTGAATTTCCCTATTCTGTTGATGTACTTGTGATAAAGAACTTTATCCTATAGAGAATTAAGGTCTTCTTTTAATTGCCATATAATTTTTAGAAGGAAGGAATCATTCATAAAGTTTAAGTTGCGAAAATCTAGCCCCTCCTTCATGTTTAGGCAAGCATAGAGTTTTTCACCCTATGGCGTGAAGTCTTCTCTTGTGCTCCTCATCCCTAGATAAAAATTTTTTGAATTTTTTTGATATCCTGGGTCACTGATTTTGGTATCTTCTCATTCTGCATGCCAAAGTTTATGCTTGGACTGATGATGGTTTGAGCAAGAGTGATCTTCCCTGCTTGGAAAACGCATTTGTGCTTCCAACCTTTTAATTTACCTCTAACCCTTTCTAAGATAGATTTAAAATTCTCTTTCCTATATCTGTTGTTGTTTAGCATAGCTCCCAAATATCTGTCAATCTCTTTACTTTCTTTGAAATCCATTTTTCTTAGAATGTCTGCTTTGACCGTTGATTTTATATTCTTAGAAAAAGCGATGGAAGTTTTAGCTATATTTATTTTCAGACCGCTAGCTTTGCTAAATCTTTCAAGCTGTCTTTGATGGTTTCCATTTGGGATAGGGAGACCTCTGCAAAAAGGAGAAATCATCAGCAAATAAAAGATAGGATATGAGTGGGCTACTCCTACCCACTTTGAAAGGGTTCCAGTCTTCTTCCTCCACCTGTGATTCAATTAGATGAGAGATTTTATCCATGCAAATAACAAATAAGAAAATAAGGGGTCTCCCTGTTTGATTCTTTTTAAGGGAACAAAGAAATCAGTTTTGTTACCATTCCATAAGATGCTGTAGTTGACTATTTTGACCCCTTCCATTATGATGTTGATCAGTTTTGGAGGGATACCAAATTCATGAATTCTATTGTGAATGAAGTTCCAATTCAAATTATCATAAGCCTTTCAAAATCAATTTTGATAGACATGTAGGATTTTTTCCCCTATTCTTCCTCATTGAGTGCCATATCTCTTTTGCAACAATAATATTGCGAATGAAGTTCTAATTCAAATTATCATAAGCCCTTTCAAAATCAATTTTGATAGTCATGTAGAGTTTTTTTTCCTATTATTCCTCATTGAGTGCCATATCTCTTTTGCAATAATAATATTATCTTGTATTTTTCTTCCTGGTATGAAACTAGAATGGTGGGGGGATATTCTCTTACTTAGAATTGGCTTGATTCTCTGCACAAGAACTTTGGAAAGGATTTTATATTTTACATTGCACAAAGCAATTGGCCTGAATTGGTTTATGAACTTTGGGGTAGGGATCTTTGGTATGAGAGCAATGAGTGTTGAATTTGCTTCTTCTATGAGTCTTGTGTTGCACCAACAACTTTTAATGAAGTCGCACACTTTTACTTTCATTAGCTCCCAATTGTTTTTGAAAAAGTGAGCTGGAAACCCATCTTCTCCTGGGGCTTTGAGGGACCCAATGCTGAAAAGAGCATTTTTAATCTCCACGTCAGTTGGTAGAGCTTGCATCTTCCTACATAAAGAAGGGTCTAAATTAGGGAGTATGTTAGTGGTTAAAATTAAAGGAACAATCATTACCTCTTCTTGATAGAGGTTTTGGAAAAATTCCAGCATGTGTTGTTTGAGACTTCTGTTATCTTCGATCTAGACTCCATTTTGGTCTCTTAATTTCACAATCTTATTTTTTCTTCTTCTAATGATGGTCTTTGTGTGGTAGAGTCTGGTATTTCTGTCTCTTTCTATGATCCACTATTCTCTTGATTTTGAAAGCTAATGGATTTCTTCTTTATCAAGGATAGAATTCAACTCTTTATTCAAATCATCTTCAAGTCTTTTTAGAAAGAAATTTTGACCGTAAGAAGCACATCTTTAAATCCCAGCCAACCTGTTCAAAATTATTCTTTTGGCTCTAAAGATATTGCCAAAAATATTTTTATTCTACTCTTTCAATTCATTTCGGACAGTGGAGAGGATGTTGTTAAGACCACTCTTTTTGTTCCAATGTTGATGAAGGAAATGCTCAAAAGATGGATGTTGAGTCCACATGATTTCAAATATGAAAGGCCTGTCTTCTTTGAGAAATTTGGCTTCAGTGATAAGAATGGGATGGTGGTCTGAATTGATTCTAGGTAACACTTGCACAATGTGGTCTTGGAACTTTGTTCTCCATTGGTCGTTCGCTAAGGCTCTATCAAGCCTTTTAAAAACTCTGCCATAACCCTCCCATATCGGACCTCTCCAAGTGAATTTGGATCCCACACATCCAAGATCTAGAAGGCCGCATCTGTCGATCCAGTTTGCAAAGAGATTGCATCTTCTATTATCCATTGGGGCTTTTACCCCTTTTTTTTCATTTTGTCCTTTATCTCATTGAAATTCTCTGCAAGAAGCCAAGGATGATTAATATTGTCTGCTATTTGTTGAAGTTTTAACCATAGGATATCTCTCTTCTGGGCTTGAGGGATGGCGTAGACTGCTGTTAGGAACCAATCCTCTTCTAGAGCTTTTTTTATCTTTACATGGATAAATTGTTGGTTTAAGTCCACCACCGTCAAGTTGAAATTGTTGTTGTTCCAACAAATCCAAATGTCCCCAACAAACCCTTGAGCTTCTTCTATAATGTAGTTGTTGATCAAAGGTTCCTTATAGTATTTCTAGCTTTATCACTGCTTGTCTTTGTTTCGATAAGGATAACAATATCTGGTTTGTATTTGTTGTAGAATTCTTTGAAGGTGTGCCTAAAGTCGTGCTAGCCGCACCTCTTGTATTTCAGGCCAAAATAATCATTGAGACAAGGGGGAGTTAGTTTAACCGCATATCAGCAGCGTCCTTGTGTCCCAAATCATCCAATACTGGCATTTCGAAATCAACATCTTTTATCAAGTTTTGTATGTCTTGCTGCAGATCAGTTTCCATGAGGTCCTGCTTTGTGTTTTCTCCTTTTCCTGGGTCAGGGGGTTTTGTTTATTCTTTATTATGTTGGATAAGAGAGTTGTCAACTCCTTCTTGTGTTTTTGAATTTGGAGGCAAGTAATATTTTGAAATCCAATTTTCTTTATGTGATTTCATTCTATTGCATATTGTGATGTCTTTTTTTTTTGTTCTTTTTTATTGATAGGAGTGGATTTTTCCCTGTTGTGAATTGTCTTGTTGTTAGAGTCATCTTTTGTGAGTTGTTCTTGTGTGTTTTTTTTATGAGGATCTTGTGTTTGTTCCTTGGTGATTTGCAAATTTTGGGCCTTCTGTCTTAATCCTGTGGTTTTTCCTTGCTCTTTTCATTAACCATATATTTTTCCATGAGAGGTTTTTTTTAGGTCGACTTCCACATAAAGTCGAGCAAATTTACCTCTACAAAGATGTGATGTATTTTAGTCCACTTTGCAAGTTTTGCCAACCAAATCTCCTATTTTCCTTAGGACATTTTTATTATAGAGTTTAATAGGAAGTCTCGGAAGTCTTACCCAAGTTGTGATTTTGTCGATGGTGGTGAGCAGAGGATTGAAATACGGTTCTCACATCCTAATTGCGAGATAGTGATCATAGATCTTCCAAGGAACGTCAAGGATAGCATGGTCCATATCCTCTTGAGCATAAAATTTTGCCAAGTAGAAGTCATTACCCAAGTCTGTAACATCTATGTTACCAAATCGATCCCACATGATTTCTAGTCTCTGCTTCATAGTAGTATAAATGATTTTATGTCCCAATAATTTCACAATTAGTGATCTCTACCATGGCTTTCTTAGTTCTGTTTTTGCTGCCTCGTTGATAATGATATTGAATAATCCCTTACCTATTTCTTCTACTGTTATGTCTAGTTTTTCGGCTTGCTTTTCCTGAGATTTGATTTTGGCGTGCTCTGTTTCAGGGACCGCTTATTGATCACTTTGCATTTCATCATCTTCAGAGGAGAAGGAGTCATCTTCTATTTCTGGGTTGTTTCCCGCTACTATGTTCGCATAGGTTCTTTCTCTAGGAGCTTCTTCTTCGGGGTTCATCTATTCCTTGTTTCTTGGGATGAGAGTGGTAGTTCCTATTCCTGTGAAACCTAACTCTCCTTTCTTCACCTTCTTGATACTTCTGCAAAGAAGGTCTTGCTCTTGTTCATTCAGGTCATCTTCGTTAGGTGCTATTTCTAGTCTTCCTCCGCTGGGCATGGTAGAAAAAAAAGAAAATGTTCTGCTGATAATAGCTAGTTTTTTTCAAATAGGAAAAGAAGATATTGTAGAGGTGAATTTAACTGTATACTCATTTGTAATTTATGTTGAATTTAGCTGTCTTACCTGTTAGATACCTCGCAATTTTTTTAGGGAAAAATCTGCGCCTGGTGAAGACTTGAAAACTGATCATAGATAAGGTAGAAGAGAAGCTCAGTTTATGGAAAGTGAAGGTTTTAAACAAAGCAGGTAAGCTTGTCCTCATCAAATCAGTGCTGAATAGCCTACCGATATATTACCTAAGTCTGTACAAGATGTCGAAGGCGGTTATGGACAAGCTGATTGCTCTACATAGGAGCTTTATGTAGTGTAAAGGGGACGGTAATTATAGTATCCCTTTAGTTAAGTGGGAGATGGTTCAGCACTGAAAAAGGCTGGGGGCTTGAGGGTTGGGGATGCAGTGCTTAGAAACTCAACGCTCTTGTTTAAGTGGTGGTGGCAGTTTTCAAAGGAGGATTGCCCCTTGTGGAAGAAGATTGTATGTTCGTGTAACTTTTTGAACCATAATGTAATGCTAGCAAATCAGCCGTTACCAGTTAAAGGTGGGCCCTGGAAAGACATCTGTCAATTGAATATCAAAGAACAAAGGATAAGAGAAAAAATGGTTACTGGCCTGGCGATGGAAGTAGGGAATGGAAGAAGCACCCTGTTTTGGAAAGATAACTGTTTGCAAGGTGGTCCGCTAAAAGCGAGTTTTCTAAGACTCTTCTCTATTTCAAACCAACAAGGATCGATGATAGGGGATTGTGGGTTTTGGGATGGGTTCGAGTGGATATGAAATTTTCAGTGGAGAAGAGAGTTGTTCCAATGGGAGCTGGAACTTGTCCATCAGCTTCAAGAGAGGTTAAGGCCAGTGAAGTTATCAACTGGTAGAAAGGATAATGTTGTTTGGAAGTTTGATAATAAAGGTGTTTTTTCTACTAATTCTTTTATGCAGGTCCTACAATCAGAGATTCTGTCAGACGAGATCACGAGCTATAGTTTCACAAGTTCAATTTAGAGAGGAGTGCTACCTCCGAGAATTGAGATTTTTAGTTGGTTTGTGCTAGTTGGTAGAGTTAATACCAAAGAAAGGTTGACTAGATTAGGCGTTATTATTCACAGTAATAATATATGTGTACTGTATAAGAATGAGATAGAATCTGTTCAGCATTTATTTCTTCTATGTGAGCTAACATGGCAGGTATGGTGCACTTGGTTGAGGTCTTTTGGTAGAGCTTGGGCTATTCCTGAAATCATGAGAGAACTGTTTGAGAGTTGGACTGGCAGGCACAATCGAAAACAAGAGCAGAAGATGTAGCTGACTAGGTTCTTTGCAGTGATTTGGAACATCTGGTTGGAACGTAATGACAGAATTTTTAATAATAAGGAAGCAGGTATTGAGATCGTACAAAGGGGAACGTTTTTAAGCTATAAAGAATGGACTGGCAGTGATCCTTTTGGTTGTTGATGGCAATGCCAGAAATAATAGGGGATTTATGACTTTTGTATGCAGTGCTGCAGTGATCCTTTTGGTTGTTGATTATGTAGGTCCGCAGCTTATGCTAAGTATCTCACCTGTTGTATTGATAGACAAATTAAGAAATATCAAATTTTTTTTGTCTTCTATTGTAAATGTGCACATTTTTCAATAATATAGAAAGATTTTGACATATATAAGGATACTTAACAAGTACACTAGTATATAGTAAATCTAAAACGTTGATATATTCAATTAAATATGATGATAATTCTGATATTTAGAAAAATTATTGACATGATTATGTAGGTCTGCAACTTATTTCCAAGTATCTCACCTATTGTATTGATAGACAAATTAAAAAATATAATTATTTTCTTCTGTTGTAAATGTGCATATTTTTTAATAATATGAAAAGATTTTGATGTGTATCAGGGTACTTAACTAGTACAATTATTTATAGTAAATCTAAAACGTTGATATATTCAATTAAATATGATGATAATTCTGATATTTAGAAAAATTATTCATATGATTATGTAGGCCCGCTGCTTATGCTAAATATCTCACCTATTGTATTGATAGATAAATTAAGAAATATAATTTTTTTTCTGTTATAAATGTGTACATTTTTTAATAATATGAGAAGATTTTGATGTGTATCAGGATACTTAACTAGTACAATTATATATAATAAATTTAAAACGTTGATATATTCAATTAAATATGATGATAATTCTGATATTTAGAAAAATTATTCACGAGATTATATAGATTTATTTAAAAATGTTTATCTCTTTGTTTATGCTCCACGCTAATGGAGTTTTCTTTGCTTAAAAAAAAACATTTTTTTTGGTACTTTTTTTTTGAAAAACAAATATGCTTTCTGGCCCATTCTATTCTAATACGAGGCCGTTTCTGGCCCATTATATCCTTTACGAGGCCTCTTTAACTCTTTCTTTGATACGGACAAAAAAAGCCTCTTTCTAAGACGTGTAATTGACTAATTGTTATCCCTTATATATTTTTGAATGATCAAGCCTCTTTCTTAGATGTTTGCGGCATTCTGGTAGCTGGAGATGATATAGGAAATTAGGAATTACGATTCACATACAAAAGTTAAGTTTTATGTTTGGCAATAAAACCAAAACCCTTCTTCAATTCCATAATCACCACCAGATTATAACAACAAAACAATTTTCATTCTTGTCTTGTCTCCCCAAAACACCTTCATTGAACCAAATCAAGCAAACGCATGCAAACGCCGTCGTTTCAGGCCTCCATGGCCGCACCGTTTCCCACATTCTCTCTCTTCTCCTCTCTCTCCCCACACTCCCTCTTCCTTACTGCCTCTCCATCTTCCACTCACTCTCTTCCCCTTCTCTCTTCGCCTTCAACACCATCATTCGCTGCCATGCCAAATCCCCAAACCACCCTTCCCTTTCTCTCTCCTTCTACTCCCTCATGCGACGCCGTTTTCCCTACCTCAGACCCAACCAGCACACCTTCACTTTCCTCTTGCACGCATGCTCCAAAGCCAACAGGGCACCGGTAATACTTGCCCAAGGTTCATTACTTCACGCGCACGTCATCAAGTTTGGGTTTTTTCCGCACGTGTTCGTACGGAACGCTTTGATTCACATGTATTTTGAGTGTTCGTGTCGTGATTCTTCCAAAAGGGTGTTTGATGAGGATGCCCTCTTGAGGGATGTGGTTACTTGGAACTCCATGATAGCGGGTTTGATGAGAAACGGTGACATTGTTGATGCGGAGAAGGTGTTTGATGAAATGCCTCAGAGGGATGTGATATCTTGGAGTTCAATGATTATGGGGTATGTTCAGAATGGGAACTTGGAAGATGGGTTGGAGTGTTTTAGGTCGATGAGGGAGAGAGGTGTGAGGCCTAATGAGGCTGCATTGGCCTCTGTGCTTTCGGCTTCGGCTATGTTGGGTTTGTTGGGTTATGGAAGGTTCATTCATTCTACCATTGAGTCCTTAAGGTTACGGGTGACTATTCCTGTGGGAACTGCATTGGTTGACATGTATGCCAAGTGCGGTTGCATTGAAATGTCGAGGTTCTTGTTTAATCGGATGGCGAAGAAGGATGTATGGACATGGAATGTCATGATTTGTGGGCTGGCTTCACATGATCATGCGAAGGAAGCACTTGAACTGTTTCAGAGGTTCATTGGTGAAGGTTTTCGCCCGGTGAATGTGACTTTTATAGGAGTACTGAGTGCTTGTAGTAAAGCTGGTTTGGTTAGTGAGGGAAGGCATTACTTTAGGTTGATGTTGGATGGTTATGGAATTCAGCCAGAGATGGAGCACTATGGATGCATGGTTGATCTCCTCGGCCGTGCTGGTTTGATAGACGAAGCTGTTGAGTTGATAGAGGCAATGGAGGTTCCACCAGACCCTGTATTGTGGGCGACACTACTGGATGCGTGTAAGGTTCATGGATTTGTGGAAATGGGAGAAAGGATTGGAAACAAGTTGTTACAGTTGGATCCAAACCATGATGGCCATTATGTGCAGTTGGCTGGGATATATGCAAAAGCTAGAAAATGGGAAGATGTAGTTAGAGTTCGAAGGTTGATGATTGAGAGGGTAAACAACAAACTTGCAGGATGGAGCTTGATTGAAGTTGATGGCAGAGTTCATCGCTTTGTTTCAGGGGATAGAGACCATGAGCATTCTTCGGACATTTACAAATTGCTTGAGACAATAGGACTGAGAATAACTGAAGCTTGTCACTCTGCCAAACATCTTACCTGTTTTGCATAATGTAGTTTTTTACATTTTCTTCGTAGTTTGATTTTCCTAGTTCTGCATGATTTAGTCATTATATTCGTGTCAATTTAAATTGAAAAAATAGGCAAGCACACACCCATGTAACCAGGTTTGGGGCTTCCGCATATTCACAATGATAATGTATAAGATTAGTTTATGAATTATGAGTAATGGAAAAGTCAAATTGCATATGGATCAAATCCCCCTTTCTGCATTTCTTTCATGTTCTTGTTGATTATATTACACACCAAAAAGTTAGGGCTATAAAGAAATTGTTATGCAGTCATGAAATTATTTTTTCAAAAAATTTAAACTAATAAAAAAGAGCAGGTGAATTATTATATTTCTAACACGTCCTTCTCTTAGAATTTGTGTAAAATTTGCATAGGTGTTTTCTCTTTTCATTTTGCCTCAAAACGAATTTTTTCAAAAATTTAAACTAATAAAAAAGTGTATAAATAATTATATTTTTAATTTCCTCACACAGAAACTTTTTTGGAATTAATAATTAATAGTACATCACTATATATCTTTATCAAACTTGTCTATTAAATCAGCGAAGATTGGCCCTAAAAAATATTGATTTTGGTTTCTTATTGTATCCCTTAACCCGACAGGTCAAAAACTAATTTGTCACGGTACTGATTTCCATTTAAGAGATTGTCGTTGACCCATAAATTACTGCATACACAAAATTTTGTATTGTTACGCTTGTAGTTTTTGAAGGTTAAAACTATAAATACATGGCTCTACTGAAAACACCATTTAAAAGTAGAAACAACTAATGGAAGATAAAAATTGTCCGCATTACGTTATGCGTATTGCTTACAGTTTCATTATTATGGTTAAGTTTGATTCCTTAAGCCAACGTGGATACCTCTTTAGTAGGTGATTTTGTTAATGTCTTTCAAGTATTTACTCAGCTCTGATAAGACTTTGTCTTAATCTTAAGATGATGATTAATACTATATGCATATATTAATAGCTGTAAGCCTGTAACCTCAAATTTTCATGTTAAACTTTAATTACATTACTAAATTACATATAATAACATAAGGAGCAATGTTAAATATAACGACCTAAGTTTTCAAACCGTACAAAATTACATAAAAGCCAACGAGTAATAGTTTAAATAGCATAATCTCCTCATACTTATCTAGAAATCACGGATTTGAGTTTTACTAATTTTTTTTTAAAAGAAACTGTACAAAAGTTTACAAAGTGGTACTTTCTAAGAAAACCTAACTTCAACTTGTCAAATGTCAATTGAAAGGAGATTTCTTGTGATTAATTTGTAACAATCAATGTAAATAGTATTTTTTCTTTCTTTTTTTTCCCTTTTTGGAAGAAAAACTTAATAATTATAAAAAATAAATGCAAATTATAATTCAAAGTTAACATTCATATTGATTTCCCAAAAAAAAAGAGTTAGGTTTAACATTTTGGTTTTTAACAAAATTTTATTATTCTAAAAGATGTTCTCCAAACATATTATTTTTTATAAAGAGAACTAATTTATTTTATAATGATATTGTTTTATAATAAATTTTGTTATGAAAACCAATTTGAATTGGTCGAGTAGTTAGCTCATTAGTTAGCGGTAAATCCTTAAACAAATATTAGAAGATTTGAATACTTGTAGTAACTTATTAGTTAGCGACAAATTCTTAAATAAAGTTCAGATTTGCGACGAATTAGTTTTTAACATATTAGATGGAGGATACAGTAGAAAACTATAAATTTTGTCATAAACCTATTGTCCAAACACATACTAAAAATTTAATTGAAAATAAAGAATCAATCTGAATAATTATCAAAATTTTTAAAATAATAAAAATTTATTAAAAACTAAACATAACACGTGTGACTTCTAAGGAATGAATGAATGATCATTGTTAGTGCTCTCTTTATGAGTGTTCTGTTTTGGTATGTGAATAAAGTTGAACCTCAATCATAATTGGAATCGATATTACATAGTTATTATCTTTTCTCTTCTAAGGAACAAAACTTTATTTGTATAAGTTATTTAATATAATTTATTTGGGAGCACTCTACTATACAGATTGAAGTGGTATAGAAAATGAGAATAAATTTTTTTATAATTATTTTTAATTATTTTATTGTTATTTAAAATGTGGATCTTACTTTTTTTTAATCTCTCTTTCATACCATAAAAAAATCTATAAACTTACATTTTTACCATATAATTCACCTATCTATATATCTTGAACACTTCACTTTATTTATTTTTTATTTCTATAAATGGATCCTACTTTGCTTCTATTTGAATTATTAAATGATTCCATTATTTAACCTATTATTAAACTTTAGCCCATCTCTAATAATTGTTCTTATTTTGTTTGGATTTTGTTTCGATTGAAAATATATAATAGAGTGAAGATTCGATACTCTGTACCATAAAGCATAGCCAATCTTATAGCAGTACGATAGAATTTACCTTTAAGTTTTAAAGATACTTTTTTGTCACATATAAAACTAGATGCATTCCGCCATTTTGACCAACTTGCTTAGATCCTGTGATTTACATCATGTTCAATTTTTCCATTATCCTGTATGATGCATCCAAGATACTTAAAATTTTTAACTTTTCGTAGGGTATTTTCTCCAATTGTCACCTCTATATTAGGGTTTTCTCTTCTCAGACCGAACTTAAATTCCATATATTCTGTCTTACTACGGCTTATGCACAGATCATACACTTTTAGAACTTCTCTCCATAAGTCCAACTTCTTATTTAGGTCTTCCATTGACTCTCCCATAAGGACGATATTATCAGCAAAAAACATGCATCATGGCACAAACTCTTGGATGTGCTCTGTGAGTACTTCCAAGACTAATGTGAAAATGTATGAACTTAAAGATGATCACTGGTGTAATTCTATACCAATAAAAAATTCTTCTGTCACACCACCTTGAGTCTTCACACTATTTGTGACTCCATTATATATATCTTTAATTGCATGAATATATGCAATCCTTACTTTCTTCTTTTTTAAAACCTTCCATAAGACCTCCCTTGGCATCCTATCGTACGCTTTTTTTCAAATTAATAAATGTTATATGTAGATCCCTTTTATTACTACGATATCTCTCCATCATCTTTCTTAACAGGTATATCGTTTTAATGATGAATTTATCTAACATAAATCCAAATTAATTCTCTATTATCTCTGTCTCTTTTCTCAACTTCTGTTTTATTACCCTTTCTCGTAAATAAATAATTAATTCTTTAAATATGCATGAACTAAGTTAGCCCAAAATGTGTAGATGGGATTGACCTTCAAATCATGGAAGGCATCCACAAATGGGTGTTTTTATGTTGATTTTTTTTCGGTCACAAATTAAAAATCAAACTTTAAACTTTTTATCTTATAGTTATTAAACCGTACCATAAAATAACTTATCCAAAAAACTTCAATTAAGATAAATAAATAATTATATATATATAAAGAAATAATTTTAAATTTCAAATGGGTCCACATACATTGTGGATGGTTTGGGCCTCATCAATGTCAAGGGTGATCGCCAAAAAGATGTCATTGGTGACATCATAGTGATGCAATAAACCCAATAAAAATGTTATTTAAATAATAAATTTAGCTCATATATATTTTAAAAATATGTGATAAAATTGTTATTAATAAAATTTTTAAATTTTATAATAAATACAAAATAAATACATCGAAAATTTAATTTTTTATATTTTAAAAAAAGACTTTTTCATTTATAATTTTAATATTGTCTTTAAGACATATAATCAAAGAAATATGTTACTATCTAAACTTTTAATAGATAAATATTTAAATATTTTATATTTTTAATAAAGATTTTATTTGTAATTTTAAACATTTATTTTAAAATATAAGAAGACAAATAAGTTTTTTAATATTTAAATGTCTCGTATTTTAAAAAATAAAAAATATTTTATATTTTTAATTAATAAAAAATTTATTTATTTTTGAGTTAAATTTTAATTGCCGAAATATCATTTTTCAGAAAAATTTGGTGCAATTCTAATTTCTATGACACACTACATGTTAGTGGCAAGAAACAAATTAGGATTGTCCCATTTTATGCACATAGAATTAATAACAATAATAATTAATCACATGGCAGCATCACGTTACTATCCCAAAGTTCTTATTACTCTGCCATGTTTTCAAATTTCACTGCAAAAATAGTAACAATCAATAAATGCATTGATAATAGTATGGTGGATCTATGTTGTCCTCTACATATAAACGTACAATACAAGGGTTGATGATAGAAAGCCACATTTTTTAAGTAGAGCCACATAACATTATTGCATTTAAGACCCACTTATTCATATTTTGACTTGGTTTCACAACATAATTGGTAATTAGACCTCTACCACTTGAAACATGCATGCATGGTACTTATACTCATTTTAAGAACAAATTTCTATAATATTACTGTAATAAAAGATGGAAGATAGACAATGATAAAAAGTAGAGAAAGACCTAAAAAAATTATTTATGAGATGGTCAAACGAAATCTATATATAAACGATCTTTCTGTGAATATAATAAAACTCAATAACATCATTTAATCTACGTAGTCGATCCCACTTAGTAAGATAAAATTTTATTATTGTTGTTATTGTATTACTGTAATGAAAGAAAAACACATTATACTAATTAAAAATAATATGGATATTAAAATAATAAATCTAGGTAATTGACAAATGTTCTAAACACCCTAGCTAAGAGGTTACCTAAAAAAAGCCTAATTAAAAACACTGCAAATACCATAAGTCTTGTTTAATTATTTGTTAATTGTTTTTAAAAGTTTTTTTATGCAAATGTATTGACAGTGTAATGGAAAAAGTAGAACTTTCTATTATTCATATACTACTATTATGTCAGAACTAAGAAAGATATGATATAAAAATATAAAATTACCTTTGAATAGGTCGAAGCATATATAATTAATAATTATTTGATTACCACATTTAAAATAAAAGTGTTATTGCGAAAGAAGAAGAAAAAAATTTCATTTTAACATAAAGACGCACTAAGCAGAATGTCTTAATAGAAAATATATTTAAAAAATAATTAAGAACATTTTGATATTAGAAATTAATAAATATTTAAAATAGTAACATTTTTTGTCAGATAATTATTTAAAAATAAATAAAGTAATAAGTGACTTAAGGAAAATTTATAAGATTAATTTTAGTCTTTGTCATTGAAATTAAGATTTTATTATAAGAATTCATTCTCCACTAAAAAATTTAAGACCGAATAAATTGAAATATTAATTTATTGAAGACCAAAATATTTGATCCAAATTAAAACTCGTCGTGAACCAATTTAGGTATTTAGTATATTGATTGACAATATTATTATTATTTTAATAATTAATCATATATTCTTGTGAGATACTTAATATATAGTCAATTAATAATAAATATTCACACTTAATATACTCAAATAGTCAATAATCTTTTACGGAGTAATTAGATAAACTTGTCATGAGAATGCCTATTAATGAAATAAAAGGAGTAAATTTTTTAATTCTTAATTTAGTCAGTACATTATATTGCAATAAAAAACAATTACTTTTAATTAAAACATTTGTCGTATAAAATTACTAAAAGCATTTATTAGTGAATTCCATTTTTTAATTGAAAAGGTTCATTTAAAAAGAAAAGAGTAAATATCAAATTGGTTCCTAACTAATTTTAGATTAAACATTTTGATTTTTAATAAACTTTTATTATAATAGAAGTCCTTAAGAATAATTATTTCGACAACACAAATTGTCCATTCGTTGTTTTCAATTAAATTTTTGGTATGCATGTTAAACATGAACATTTCTAAAACTTTATTATAGGACAGTTAGGTTTTAAAAATATAATTATAAGACAAATTAATTCTCTTTTAAAATAATAAAAAGATCAATGACAAGAGTGATTTTTGAAAAATATAAATTTATTGTGTAGCAAAATATCTTATCTAAAATTTCTTCAAAAACCATTTAATACTATTTTTGTTACTAAATTATTTGAAGCGTCAGTAAACAAAATAATAATACTCTTAAGAACTATTAAAAAAATACATAAAAGTAATAATATCAAAGAAAATTATGAAAAAAATTTAGCAAAATGAAGATAAACAAAATCAAAAAATAAAAAATTATAATTAAAGCACAAAAAAGAGATAAAAGGGGTATAAAATACATTTTCATTTCATATATATGGAAAATAATATAAGAACAATTTAATTAAATTCATTTATTTTATTTTTTATTCATTATTTATTAAATAACTTAATATTTATCTTGGTCAAATTAAATAATTGATATAATTGATTAGTTATAATTAATATTATTCACTTTAGAGGGTTAACTAAAATATTTTGAAATATTAGTAGTAAAATTGAAATTAGATGTTAAGAATAATATCAAAACAAAATAGCATTTACTATCCTATTAATATTTTTTAATAAAAATTATATTTATACATTTTTAAAATGCATCAATTTAATATAATAATATTTTTTATTAAAAATAAAATTATAATCTGTCCGCCAGATGAGGAGATTATTAAGAACTACAAGAGACTCCTACGATGTTTTGAGTTGATGTCGGAGCTAAGTATCGATTTTGAAAAATTCAGTTTGATCTCAATCAATTGTGAACAACAGTGGGTTCATAGGATGTGCAGTTTGTTGGGGGTGTAAAGAAGCTATATTACCGGTTAGATACCTTGAATTTTTTTTAGGAGCTAACCCGAGATTGGTCAAGACTTGAAAGCGAGTTATAGATAAAGTAGAGGAGAAGCTGAGCTCATGGAAATCGAAAGTTCTAAACAAAGCAGGAAAGTTGGTACTCATCAAAGCAGTATTAAACAGCTTGTTGGTTTATTATTTAAGCTTATATAAGATGCGTGCCGAAGGCTGTGGCGGAGAAACTAATTTCGTTACAGAGAAATTTTTCGTGGAGTAAGGAGGATGGAAGGAATGGTATGACCTTGGTAAGATGGGAAGTGGTCCAAGCTCCAAAGAAACTAGGGGGGTTAGAAATCGGAAATGCGATGGTTCGTAACATCGCACTCTTGTTTAAGTGGTGGTGGGGTTTTCAAAGGAGGATTATCCTTTGTGGAAGAAGATGGTATGCTCTTGTAATAATCTCTCCCCTACTGAGCTGTTGTCCACCCAAGCTCTACCTACTAGATGAGGTCCATGGAAGGATATTTACCAGCTAAAGATTAAGGAGCAACGTATAAGAGACAAGATCATAACTAACTTGTCTATGGAGATTGGTGATGGCAAAAGAATTCTTTTTTGGAAAGATATCTAGCTAATTTGTGGTCCACTAAAGGACAGGTTTCCAAGGTTCTTCTCGGTTTCAATTTAAAAAGGTTCTGTCGTAGGAGCGTGTGAGTTCTGGGATGGGTTAGAGTGGATATGAAACTTCTAATGAAGGTGTGAGCTATTCCAATGGGAGTTGGAACTTGTGAATCAGTTAGACGATACTTTGAGGCCGGTTAAACTAGCCGTTGATAGAGAGGATAGAGTTGTCTAAAAGTATGACAGGCAAGGTATTTTTTTACTAACTCTTTTGTGCAGGTGCTACAGGCGGAAACACTTCCGAATGACATAACCAGCTATAGTTTTACAAAGACTCTTTGGAAAAAGGGTTAGTCTCTCCAAGAGTATAGTTGTTTGCCTAGTTTGTCTTGTTAGGCAGGTGAATACAAAGAAAATATTGGGTCGACTCGGAATCATTAATCTGGGTGATAATTTGTGTGTATTATGTAATAAGAATGTTGAATATGTTCACCATTTGTTTTTTGGCTGTGAATTTACTTGACAGGTGTGGTGTGCTTGGTTATCTGATTTTGGCAGACAATGATCATGTCCAAGTTCTTTGAAGGAATACTTTCAAAACTGGACAGGTGTTACAAGTAGAAAGGAGGAGCGTAAGAAGTGGTTCATAAATTTCTTCTCGGTTGTTTAGAACGTCTGGTTAGAAAAGAATAGGAGGTTGTTTTAGAACACAGAAAAAGGTGCTAAAAAAAATCTTTAACATAATTCTACTTTACTACAAGGAGTGAACGAAGATGCAAAATCTCATTTGTTGTTGATAGATATTGGAATAAATTATTGGTGTTAGAATTACTAAGTGACTATAAAAAGTGTTGTTTTTTGCTTTTCTAGCTTTCTCGTTCCACCTTTGTATTAAACTTCTTTCGTTTAAAAAAAATAATAATAAAGATCACATATACTTATTAGTAAATTATGTAAAAATATTTTTTAAAGTATATCATTTTTATTATTTAAAAATAACTTGGATATCTTTAAATGTG
>NC_029772.3:6915699-6919327 GCF_000817695.3 Arachis duranensis
TATATATTTTATTTTTCTTCTTTATTTTTATTTAATTATATCTCGTCAATACAATTGGTGAGAACTAATATATTAATTTTTGATAATTTAACGAAATGAATATTTATTTTATATTTTTTTATGAAATTAATTTTAATCAAGACTCATGGTTAAACTTAAAATAAAATAGAAATATTAGAAAAAATAATATAAACCTTAATTAATATTCTATGTTTTTTAGTTTTTATCATTGATTAATCTAAAAAGTTATAAAATATATTAAATTATAGTAATATATGTTAATGTAAGAATATTAGTTAAGATGGATTAGAAAAATGCATGCTACACTTTGTACTTAATATAATGACAGCTCTAACTAAAAGAATAATTGAAATTAATTAGAATGACAAAATATTTAAAAGCCTAGTGATAACTAAGGTCTTAGTCATTCTTAAGACATTATTTGGATTAAAGGAATTTGACGGAAAAGAAAATGTAGGAAAAAAATGGATAAAAAAATGAGAAAAAAAGTAATTAATGTGAAGTTTATATAATTTTTTTAAAAATGAAAAAAATTGATAAAAATTATGTAAACAAAAATAAAATTATAAATTTATCTTTTGAATAATAAAAAAGACAAAATTTTTAATTTATTCTCTCAGGAATTTAAAAATACATCTCTTCTCTTCTTTTATTTCACTGTCATCTTCAACAGCGTCATCCCAATTTTATCATCGTTATCCACAGCGCTATGACAGCTTCGTCATCGTCGTAACAGTTTCACCATATTTTCATTCCTGCATCCTCAAAATGAAGGTGTCTTTTTCTGTTGTTTTTGTAATTTATTAATGTATTAATAATTTAAATGCATTAATAAATTATAATTATATATAATATAAATAAAAATATTAATATAATTTTATTTTATTATATTTTTTTGTTTAAATAAAATATTTTTTATTTTTTTATCTATTTCTTTTTCATTTAAACAACACACAAAAAAATATTTTTCTTTTTATTTTTTTCTCTTATTTTCCTTCTTGCCATTTTTCTTTTCCATTTTTCATCTTATATTTAAACAATGTGTAAGGTCGTTAGATCAAAACATGGGGAATGAAATTTTTATAATATAATTGACTATGTTGAAATCAGAAAACACAAATAATATAAAATTAAAAAATAAAATTAAATGAGATAGAAAATAAATTGGGATAACCGAAAACAAATTAAAATAAAAAAATCAAACCAAAAGAAGATCATTCTAGAATGCACCAAATCACCAATCATTCACATACTAACTTTTATAACATGTTTGCACACACAACACTTCTTCTTCTAACTCAATGCAACCATTAAAACTCAAACTTCATATACATATCTTTTAAACATGATTAAGGTAAGTTTCTATCCTTTTAATTAATTAATTATTTTAGTTTCCAATTTTCTGTTATTTTCGGTCCTGAAAAAAAAATTGAAATAAAATAAAATAGTGAAAAAAATTTTATATAAAAATTATTTAGTTTCACTGATTTCTTGAGACTCTTCTTAAAAAAAATTTAACTAAAGTTTTTAGATCAAATTATTTTGTATAGTAATGATTTTTAAACTCTTCTCTTTTATATTTATCTCTCTTTTTTTATTCTGTTTTTGAAATCTTTTTTTTAATTTTTTTTGTAATTTTTCTCACAAGTTTCTTTTTATATTGTTTTCATTCCATTTTTTATTGATTCATCTTGATATTTATAGAAAAATATAGCTTAATTAATGTGATTTGAAGTATAAAATGATCTCCTGTGTCTTAACTATAATTTTCAAAACGAATAGCACATTCCAACAGTATTTTTGAGATATGCATGCTGTCGTTTCTTCAGAGAAAAAATATTGTTATTTAACGTATCTTATGCCATAATAAATATTTAATTATCAAATCATATATTAATATAAAAAAGATATCAATTAAAATGATTAAAATTATTGAGAAATTTCAATATAAATAATTTTTAGATATATATTTATATATAATTGATTCTATAATATTTTTTTAAAAATAATTAAAATATATATATATATATATATATATTAATATCAAAATATGTCACGTCAATATTTTTAGTACCAAAAATATTACACATTATAGATGAAAAGGTTACATGCATTCTTACTCTTATATTAATAATTCCTTTAGAAGTGTATATAGGCCTTCACACTCCCACCACCTCATAAGAGCTTGTTAGGAGTGCATAGCACAAAAAACCAAAAAAGGAGAACAATTTCCTCTCATCAAAATTTCTTCATTCATCATAAAGTATGTCTTCTTCTTCATTTTCATCATCACCGTCAACTTCCTCTTCTTCATTATCATCATCGTCAACAGCTCTTCAATGGTTAAGTTTAGTAGGAATAATTTGGCTCCAATCCATAAATGGAACAAACACAAATTTCCCAGCATACTCTTCCCAACTCAAAGAGCTTCTCTCAATCTCCCAAATCCAACTCAACAACCTTGCTTTTGCCTCAGATGCCGGAAAACTCTTTGGTTGGTTCTCTGGCCTTGCTTCTCTCTACCTTCCCCTTTGGCTTGTTCTAATCATAGGTTCAACTCTTGGCCTCATTGGTTATGGTGTTCAATATCTCTTCCTAACTAACCATATCTCAAATCTCTCTTATTGGCATGTGTTTTTGCTAACTTTTCTCGCTGGCAATAGCATTTGTTGGATCAACACAGTTTGTTATGTTGTTACAATAAGAAATTTCTTGTCTCATAGTCAAGTAGCCGTCGGAATCACAACTAGTTACCAAGGTTTGAGTGCTAAAGTTTATACCAATGTTGTTGATGCTTTTTTCTCACCACAAAAGAACAAGGCTAGAGCATTTTTGTTGCTAAACTCTATTTTGCCCTTGGCAATAGGGTTAATTGTAGCTCCTATTCTTAGACAAACCAAAGCCACGTCTAATTCATCAAGTGATTATTATCTTGGGTTTGGTGTGATTTTTGTGATCACAATTGCAACTGGGATTTATGCTGTGGTTAGTATTTTGGAATTTGTGTCTAGCAAAATTTCATCACTTGGGGTTTTAATTGGTATCTTAGTGTCACTTTTCTTGCCACTATTGGTTCCAATTTCATTCAAGATCAATCAATTAGTTAAATCATGGCATGAAAATAGGGAGAAGCTTAGAGTGTACCATTACACTCTAGAGGAGAATTACATCACCAATACTAATAATGATGAGGTCAAAGAGAGTGATGAAGAAGAAGAAAAAGAAGTGTGTGTTAGAGAAGAAATTGGAGTGACTTTGATGGTGAAAAGAATAGACTTTTGGTTATATTTCTTTGTGTACTTTTTTGGTGCAACAATTGGTTTGGTTTTTCTTAATAACTTGGGACAAATTGCTGAATCAAGAGGAAGCTCTAACACTTCATCTTTGGTGTCTTTGTCTTCATCCTTTGGTTTCTTTGGAAGACTCATGCCATCTCTCATGGACTATTTCCACAGGTAATAATTAATTAATTACAAATTTACAAATTTAGAAACATTTTCTTTTTTTTTCCCCTTTATTTCTACCTTTCTTTTTTTTTTTTTGTAATAGTATCACCAACTAGAACCATTGCATTTACATTCTCATTTAATGTAGATAACAATGACCA
>NC_029772.3:6919363-6946569 GCF_000817695.3 Arachis duranensis
TTAATTAATTATTCTATGATTCTTTTGTTTTTATAATATATCCGGTTCCTGTGTTATTATTAGCCTACTAGAATAGAATAATATTGTATGTTTATTAGTCTTATTAATTGATAATAATACTTTATAAAATTTATTATTGTGTACCACATAACAAGTATTTAGGTATACCTGACTTAAAATTTTATGATTTACTTTGTTTTCAATCTTTCAATTTTTGTATGAACTTATGGAATAATTTTTGTTATCATATGATAAGTTTGATCGATACAACAATGAATTTGATCACATCTGAAGAGAAAAATGATGGAAAAGAAATTGCACAATGAAGGACGTTGAGCTTGAAGAAGAAGATGGATATGGCGATGAAGGTGAAGCTGAAAATGGAGTTGAAAAAGTTGGAGATGAGTTTCTTGGAACTATGGAGATGGTTCGAAATAATATAGCATTAAGTTTGATTGGTGGAAAAAATTAGATTATAGTAATTTAGGTAATTTAATATTTTTAGTAATGATGTTTAGGATAAAATAAATTTTTATGATATTTATATAAAATTTTTAAGTTAAAAAATAGAAGAATTTATTTATTATATTTATGTTTATTATGAATTTTTTATTTTAACATTATTTTATTTTAAAATATTATATAAAATTTTAAAGAATTTGAAAAAAAATTATTTTTTTGTTATAAACATGTTTATTATAATTTTTTCAACTTTTAAAAGCTGTTTTACCAAACACAATTATGGTGCTTGTACTTATTAAAAGCCATTTTTAATTTGATTTTACCAAACGTAAGTGCTGCAGCTTTTAAAAAGCTGTCTTTTAAAAGATAGCTTTCATAAGCTACTTTTAAAAAGCAAAAGCTTTACCAAACCAAGCCTTCATCTGTTAATTTCCAATTAACTCAATTTAATCCTCCAAAATTTGATGTTGTAAATCAATTTGGTCTTTTAATCACTATTCCGTGAATATCGTGATGACATGTGATGACTGATGAGTGATTGAAAAACCAATTTGTATTATATCAGTAAATTACTTAGATAGACCAAATTTCTAAAACCACTTTAATTACCAAATTTCTAAAACCACTTTAAATATTGAAAAACCAATTCTTTTATGTAACTTGTCTTCTTCAAAATAAATTTATTAATTGCAAGATCCCAATATTTGTGTGCATCATCATTAGTGAGACAGATACCAAACATTGCCAAATAAAATAAAATATTGTAAATTTGTAATAGTACTAAATTAATTATTTCTATTTCAGGGGAAGATCCAGAATTTCAAGGCCAGCTTGCATGGTAGCACTAATGTCACCAATGTCATGTGCATTTTTCTTGTTACAAAACAGCACCGAAATCTCACTTTACATAAGCACTGCACTCATTGGCGTCTGCACCGGAGCAATCACCTCTATTGCTGTCTCCACCACCACAGAGTTATTTGGAACAAAGAATTTTTCGGTGAATCACAACGTTGTTGTTGCCAACATTCCAATGGGGTCCTTCATTTTTGGTTACTCAGCTGCTATTCTCTATCGTAAGGAAGGGTATAATAGTAATAACATTAATCATCATGGCAAATGCATGGGAATGGATTGCTATGCTAACACTTTCAAAATTTGGAGTTGTTTTTGTCTTTTTGGAACTTTTTTAGCTCTCATACTATATGTTAGGACACGCAAATTTTACTCACAAAGATAGTAAAAAAAAGAGACTTACACATTGGGGGTGAAATATCAAAATTACCCTTAAAAAATTATGTCGATGACAATTTTTTTATTAAAAATAAAATAAAAAGGTTTTCAATTTTAATTGTCAGAGACATAATTTTTATGGACAATTTTGATATTTTAATTTATAAATTTAGTTTCACCAATTTTTAAATATATACCGCCCTTGTGTTATGTTATTTTCATTTTAATTATGTAACCAAGGGAAGAAGTTGTAACTTCTACTATACCCCAATCTTAGGTTAAGATGTAGTATTAGATAATTAAGTAGATAATAGAATAGTATTTTAGAATATATGATGATGTATATAGGCAAAGAATCGTACATATATTACGACTGTTACTGACTCTCTTGCATAGTAGTGAATTAATTAATTAATTTATTATATAGTTTTAAATAGTATAATTAAATGGTATGCTTTTTTGGTTTGAAGGTGCTGTCTTGGAATTTATTGTATGGCAAATGACAACAATATGCAACAATATAATTTCGATGTTTTAAAATTTCAATGGATATGCCAATTGCCAAAGTCGTTTTACTTCAAACGATAAAATATATAGTATATTAGCATTGACCAAATAAAAAAAAAAAAGATTTTTTATAGGGTCTAGCTGAGCCGTACTAAAGGGGTTAAAGAGAGACGATATTTAAAATTTTAAATATAGAAAATGACAGTACTAATTATTGAGAGAGAATTTCTTAGTCATAAGTTTATGGAAAGAACAAAATACCAATGTCATTGAACAAATAATTTAATTTTGATATATTGATATTTTTAAAATTTAAAGGTAAATTCTATCGTACTGCTATGAGACCGGCTATGCTTTATGGTACGGAGTGTTGGACGGTTAAAGGAGAATACGAACATAAGTTAAGTGTGGTAGAGATGAAGATGTTGAGATAGATGGATGAGTGATCATACGCGCACGATTAGATAAAATAAGGAATGAAGATATAAGGGAGAGAGTTGGAGTAGCACCCATTGTGGAAAAGATGGTTGAATCGCGTCTTAGGTGATTTGGACATGTGAGAAGAAGACCAACAGAACACCCAGTCAGGAGGGTGGATGAGATGGAAGATGGACAAAAGGTAAAAGACAGAAGAAGACCTAAGAAGACCATTCATGAGGTGGTCAAACGAGATCTACATATAAATGGTCTTTTGTAGACATGATACATGACAGAACACAATAGCGTCGTTTGATTTATGTAACCAACCCCACCTAGTGAAACAAAACTTTGTTGTTGTTGTTATTGTTGATAATATAAAATATTTTGTACAAACATATAATTATATTTATCTTGTTAAATTATTATTCATGTAGTTAATATAGAAAATAATTATGTTATTAATATAAAATTATCTTATATTTATAATGTATCAAAACTAAATTCTTAAACAAAATAGTAATTGAGAATAAAATCTTGCTATAAACCTACGAAGCACGAACACTTTGCTGAGCTACCGTGTTCGCGTGTCGGATGCATTTTGGATATGACACTCACGGACACTCGTCCGACACGCGTGTCTGCTGTGTCTAATTGTGTCTTAATAAAAAATAAAAAAATTTTCTTCGGATACTCTTGAACACACCTAAATATCATCACGTATCAGCGTGTCCACTCCTATTCTTAACATATATTTTTAAAATAAATTTAGATGTAGTATATATTATTATTCATTAAAATAAAAAATATTTTAAATACTCGATATAATTAAAATAAGACATTAAAAATGATTAAAAATTTAATTTATATTTTAATATTAATAAAATATCAAAATATTATTATGATTTATCTAAAAAATACATTATATTTTATATGTATGTGTATTCCTGTGTTATGCATGTAAGATTTTAAATTTCGCGTGTCAGTGTGTCTTAGCTTGTATCGTATCGTGTTCTATATCTGTGTCGGTGTCTATTCATCGTAGCTATAAACAAAAAGTGATGCCAGGTGTTGCTGACTCTGCTATATATATAAAAGCTTACCCATCATCAATTGATTTAATTTTGGGTTTTGTGAACAAAGTGCTTGAATAATAACAATTTCTGGTAATGTTAGCGAATTGAAAAAAAAAAAGTCATAAAAATTGTGTTTGGAATTGAAACATGAACACATTTATTTTGTTTAAGAAAGATCTTTTTATGCTTTTCATTCTTTCAAAAATAGTGATAATTAAAGTCAAAGGCAATTTTATTTGCCTCTATATATTTATGTCTTATCTTAATTGCTTAACATAATTGATGAGTTTGGAAAACTCTTGTTTAATTTTGATGATGAACAAACATTATTAAATATTTTAATTACAAAATTATTAATTTGATCTTAATTCATATTTGCTTAATTAATAATTTTGTTGTGCAGATTTTGTGTTGGGCCGAAAATAAAATTCTGGTTTAAACCCAATTATAAGCCTTGCTACATGTTTCTCATGCTATGAAGCTGAATTATTAATTGGGCCAGAATGAATGTTATTGATGCAAGCCCAAAATGAATGCTTTCTTATGTGCTCAATGCTTAATCCAAAAATTTACCAGGAAAGCAAATGTTATAAGTGGGCCAAAGTTCAATAGCCCAAATTTGTTTTATGCATGCCATGGTCCGAAAGAAAAATGAAATTGGGGCACAATGGTTAAAATAATAAAAACCCAAGACATTGAATCTTGGTTGCATGCTTCCAACGGACTTCACACTTTAACTTGTGAAGGAACTCAAATTTTATCAAGTTAAGTTAATGCAGTCCTTGGAAATATGAGAGAGAAAAGGTCAAAGTGATTTTATGGCAATTAATGGTAGTTTACACGTTACTACACAAAGCATGGAGAAGTGCACCTAATTACTTTATTCATCATAACACTCATAGCTTTGCTTTTATTTTCTCTTTCTTCTCTCTCTCTTTCTCTTCTCTTCGGTCATTAACCAGGAAACCATGGAAGCTACATTAAGCTACTATCACCGAAAAGAAGGAGTTGCATACATAAAGACCATCAAATTAATGATGGCAAGAAAAAGAAAACCAAAAGTATGTTGTGGCTGAGATAATCACCAAATATGGTTAGATTTGGTGAGGTAATCTCGGATCCTTCATACTCAAAAAGAAGGAAGAAGATTCGGCCAGCAAGGGAGATTCTTGAAGCATGGCTTGTCTTTGATTCTGCTCAACCACCACAGGAAGTAGCTAGAGTGGCAAAGTGATGGTTGAGACAGAGATTGAAGCAGATGAAGTCATCATCATCATGAAGCATCAAGGGCCAGAAATCCATCTTGGAGAGGAAGCCAAGGATGGAGCGCTCGGATTGATGAAGAGTGATGATCAAGAAAGGACTAGAGGTAATTGCATGTTAGGTTTTGCATGGTTATCTCTTCTCTCTCTATGTGGCCAAACCGGTTCTGTTTCTTGAAGGAGGAAGAAGTTGGTTTGGGTGTTGGCTCCAAGTGTGGAGGTTTTCCTCTTCTTTAAAAAGAGAGAACAACCACTGTTTGGAGCAAGGAGTAAGATTTGAGAGTGCAAGGCACAGAGTTCTCAGAGCTACCTAAGCTAGCAGTTCTTCTTCTCCTTCAATGTTTTCTGTTTTGTATTTTTCTGTTTAATTTTGTCATGTCTTGAGTCTCATGGAAAAAGACAAACAATGAGGTTTGTATGAAAAAGCCATAGAGCGGAAAAAGGCAGAGAGTGCAAAATTAAAAGAAAAAGCCATAGATGTCTTAGAGTTCCTTTGTACATCTGTGTTGTGTTTCATGATTCTGTGGGAATTCCCTTGTAAGTTGGGTTAGCACTTTACAATTTGTAATCTGGATGATTATAGTGAAATTCCATCATCGTTGTGATGGAGACTGGATGTAGGCTGCACTGCACTTAGCAGCTGAACCAGGATATATCTGGGTGTAATCTTCTCTCTCTTCCTACTTCAATTCTGTTTTTACTGTTTAGATGAAAAATAAAAAATGTCTCGTGTCAAGCAACGAGACAAAATGAAAATGTATCGTGGCTAGGGACGAGCTAAAAACAGAAAAGTTTCATCTAAATCCAGCAAGTGTTAGCAAGCAAAAAGGGGGCTAAGATTCAACCCCCTTCTCTTAGCCACTGAAACCATCAATTGGTATCAGAGCTTGGTCTCAAAGAGATCAAGCTTTGCAGCTTGGAGTAAAGATCCTCATGGCGGAAAACAGTGGCGCAAATGTGGTGTCTTACAATCTGACTGAAGGTCAATCAAGCAACAGACCTCCCATTTTTAATGAAAAAATTATACCTATTGGAAGGAGAGAATGAAGATATTTGTACAAGCAGTTGATTACAGACTTTGGAAGATTATCCTTGAAGGGCCTCAATTTCCAACTACCACAAGTGCTGAAGGAGTAGTCTCTCTCAAACCAGAAGCAAGATGGACCGAGAAAGATAGGAAGAAGGTAGAGTTAAATGCCAAGGCAGTAAACCTGCTCAACTGTGCTATCAGCTTTGAGGAGTACTGACGGGTATCACGATGCACAATGGCAAAGGAAATCTGGGACAAGCTACAAATCACTCATGAAGGAACCACCATTGTCAAGAAGACTCGGACAGACATGTTGAACAGAGAATATGAAATGTTTACAATGAAGGAAGGAGAGTCCATTGATGAACTGTTCGAACGGTTCAACACTATCATTGTTGGCTTAGATGTTCTGGGAATTTCACATTCAGAATCTGTGCTAGTGAGAAGAGTGTTGAGATGTCTTACAAAAGAGTGGGAAACAAAAGCTTTAATTATTTCTGAGAGTAGTAGCTTAGATTCCATGACACTTGATGATTTAAGAGGAAATCTTCTTGCTTTTGAAAACTCCTATTTGAAAAAAGATTCAAAAAAGAAAGGAATTGCCTTTTCTTCTGTGACTAACCCTCTGGATGATAAATCCAGTGATAACTCTTCTGAAAATGAGTTTGTGTTGTTTGCAAAAAAATTCAGGAAAATGATGAAACTCAAAGACAAAGGCAGCAGCTCAAGGAGGATGAAGAAAGACCTTAGCAAAGTAATCTGTTACAATTGCAAGGAAATGGGGCATTTTAAATCTGATTGTCCCAAGTTAAAGAAGGAGGAAAAGCCGAAAAAATGAAAGAAGAAGGGACTGATGGCTTCATGGGAAGATTTGGAAAATGACTCAGATGATGATGATGAAGAATCTGAGACTAAGTCACAGCCTTGTCTCATGGCAAATGAGGTAGATCAGGTATTCTTTCAAAACCCTGACACTGAAGACCTTCATCTCATGATAGATCACCTCTCTGAAAAAATAAGATGTTTTCTAACTGAGAATCAAGATCTTGAACAACAAAATTTCATTCTTAAACCTGAAAATAATTTTCTCAAAGAAAAACTAAGAGAGGCTGAAACTGCTTGTGATCTTGTGGAAGAGAATAAGCAGTTAAAAGCCCAAGTTAGAAGCTGTGAAAGTGACCATTCTGTCCTTGCATATGTGAATCATTTTAAGCAAAATGAAGAGTTGCTTAAAGAGGTTAAAAGACTTAAGGAATACTTAGCCAAGTTCACCCAAAGTTCTGAAAATTTGAATCAAATCTTGGCTAGTCAAAAACCTCTTTATGATAAAGCTGGGTTGGATTTTTATAAATTTGAAAAATCGCATTTTGAAAACATTGCTTCATCTTCAAATGATACAAAGTATCAAGACCCAACTTACTTTAACAAAACAGCAACTCCAAGATTTTGTAGGCTATGCAATCGAAGTGGACACTTTCCTATTCAATGTTTCTTTGGTGAAAGAATGATTGGTGATAAAGTTTGTAAAGTTGTTTTTGATTACAATGATTTGGGACATAAGAGATGGTTTAACGTGAAAGGATCCAAGAAAATTTGGATACCTAAGGTCACTTGAGCTTATTGTGTAGGTATGCCTAGCATCCAAGAAGAAAGAAAATATGTAGTACATGGATAGTGGATGCTCTAGGCATATGACCGGGAAGACAACCTTCTTCATAAAGCTTGATGAATATGATGGAGGATTTGTCACTTTCGGTGATGATGCAAAAGGAAAAATAGTGGCTGTTGGGAAAGTGGGTAAAAATCTCTCATCTTGTATAAATGATGTCCTTCTTGTACATGGCTTGAAACATAACTTACTTAGTGTTAGTCAATTGTGTGATTTGAGTTTTGAAGTTATTTTCAAGAAACTTGTGTGCTTAGTGGTTTGTGAGAAAACTGGGGATATTCTATTTGAAGCTAAAAGATGTAATAATGTGTATGGATTAACTCTTGAGGATTTAAAGGAACAAAATGTAACATGCTTTACCTCTCTTGAATCTGAAAAATGGCTTTGGCATAGAAAGTTGGGTCATGCTAGCATGTACCAAATTTCTAAGCTAGTCAAAAAGAATTTGGTTAGAGGAATTTCAAACATCAAGTTTGATAAGGATCTTACTTGTGATGTTTGCCAATTGGGCAAACAAGTAAAATCCTCTTTTAAATTAAAAGATGGAATCTCAACCAAAAGGCCATTGGAGATGTTACATATTGATCTTTTTGGTCCTACTAGAACTCAAAGTTTGGGAGGTAAACATTATGGTCTTGTGGTGGTTGATGATTACTCTAGATTTGGTTGGGTACTTTTCCTTGCTCATAAGAATAATGCATTTTATGCCTTCTCTACCCTTTGCAAGAAAATTCAAAATGAAAAGGATTTGAAAATTTCCCATTTGAGAAGTGATCACGGAAGAGAATTTGAAAATCAAGACTTTGAAAAATTCTGTGATGACTTATGGATTTCTCATAATTTCTCATGCCCTAGAACCCCCCAACAAAATGGGGTGGTTGAAAGAAGGAACCGAAGCCTTCAAGAAATGACTAGGGCCATGCTATGTGAGAATAAATTCCCAAATTTTTATGGGCTGAAGCTGTGAACACATCATGTTATATTTTGAATAGAACAATCATTAGAAAAGGGTTAAAGAAAACTCCTTATGAGCTATGGAAAGGAACCTCTCCAAATCTTAAGTACTTTCATGTTTTTGGATGCAAATGCTTTGTACTTAACAATAAGGAAAACCTTCGAAAATTTGATCCAAAATCCTATGAAGGAATTTTTGTTGGATATTCCACCACAAGCAAGGCCTATAGAGTTTATCTCAAAGAATATAGAACCATAGAGGAATCCATACATGTTACTTTTTGTGATTCTAACTTAATTCCCAGTATTGTAAAGGATAGTGATTCAGATTGTGAAGAGGATGGAACATGTAAAGAAAATCCCAAATCTGTGCAAAATGAAGAATATGTCAGCCCAGTTTTATCTCGTCAGATCGAAGGAGAAACTTCCATTTTGTCTCCTGAGCAGACACGAGAAACTGAAACAGTGAGACCACCAGAAGTTCATCAAAGCTCAACACCTGTCCAAAAGCCTAGAGAATAGAAGTCCATGAGGGGCTATCCTCATGACTTCATCATTGGTGATCCCTCTCAAGGTGTAACCACAAGATCCTCCACCAAAAGGCAAACCGAACCTAGCAACCTTACTCTCTTGTCATAAATGGAGCCCAACAATGTCAAACAAGCTCTTGAAGATCCATCATGGGTCAAGGCCATGCAAGAGGAGCTTGCTCAATTTGACAAGAATAATGTTTGGACATTAGTACCTCATCCGGATGGTAAGAAGGTAACGGGTACTAAGTGGGTATTCAAAAACAAACTTGGTGAGGATGGACAAGTTGTTCGTAACAAGGCTAGATTAGTGGCCCAAGGTTACGATCAAGAGGAGGGAATAGATTTTGATGAGTCTTTTGCTCCGGTAGCTAGAATGGAAGCAATTAGGTTGCTTCTTGCCTATGCTGCCCATAAAGGTTTCAAAATGTTTCAAATGGATGTTAAATGTGCTTTTCTTAATGGCTTTATTGATAGAGAAGTGTATGTGGCTCAACCCCCCCCGATTTTGAACATAAAAGATTTTCCTAATCATGTCTTTAAACTTTCAAAGGCTCTTTATGGCCTTAGACAAGCTCCAAGAGCTTGGTATGAAAGGCTTAGTGCCTTCTTGTTAGAAAATCATTTTCAAAGGGGAACCACCGACACTACTTTGTTCATTAAAGTTTCTAATGATGATATCCTTCTTGTTCAAGTTTATGTGGATGATATTGTGTTTGGATCAGCCAATGAGTCCTTGTGTGAAGAGTTTGGAAAACTCATGACTAGTGAGTTTGAAATGAGTTTAATTGGGAGAGCTAACTTTCTTTCTTGGCCTCCAAATTAAACAAACTCCTAGTGGTACCTTTATTCACCAAGGCAAGTATGCAAAAGAATTGATAAAGAAATTTGGCTTAGAGAATTCCAGACCAATGGGAACACCAATGCATCCTAACACTAAACTTGAAAAGGATGATGATGGCCTAGATGTGGATGAGACACGGTATAGAGGAATGATTGGTTCATTAATGTATCTTACATCCTCTAGACCGGATATTGTTCAAAGTGTGGGTGTATGTTCAAGATTTTAATCTCACCCAAAAGAATCCCATTTATCGGCTGTTAAACGCATCATTAGGTATATTAAGGGAACATGTGATTATGGCTTATGGTATCCAAAATCTGATGATTTTTGTGCAGTAGGATTTTGTGATGCAGATTATGCGGGAGATCGAGTGGATAGAAGGAGCACCTCGGGCATGTGTTGCTTCCTTGGAAGCTCACTCAACATGTGGTCAAGCAAGAAACAAGCCACAGTGGCTCTATCCACAGTTGAAGCTGAATATATATCCACATCTGCTCGTTGTTCTTAATTAATTTGGTTAAAAACTCAATTGGAAGGTTACAAATTAAAAATCAATAGCATACCCTTATTTTGTGACAACATGAGTGCAATAAATATTTCCAAAAATCCTGTTCTGCACTCAAGAACAAAGCACATTGAAATCAAATATCATTTTATTAGAAAACATGTGCAAAAGGGTACTATTGAATTCAATTTGTAAAATCTGAAGAACAACTTGCTGATATTTTTACAAAACCCCTATGTGAAGATAGATTCTGTTTGTTAAGGAAAAGCTTGGGAATGTTTGATTTAAATCATGTTGAAAATTTGTGAATTTCTGATTCTGTCCGATTTTATCTCGTAGGAATGGACGAGATAAAAACAAGGCATGCTGGAGGAGCTATGATTAAGGGGGAGGCTGCGCAGACTTTGCTTCTACTGCGCCCCACAAAATCAAATTTGACCCCTCATTGAGTTTTTTATTGATTCCTTATTTTATGATGATCAAATCTTTTGATTGTCACTTCAAATCTCATTGGAAGTGGTTATTGTCAAATCAAATCCCTCTCTCCATCTAATCCCTTGATTCTAGGAAACCACCTTTTTTCAAAACCCCTTGGTTAATAACCGCGCCATTATGGTTATTAACTTCCCCATCATCTCTCTCCAATCCACATTAATTGCACCACTAACCTCCTTCTCTCCTCACTCTCTTTCGGCACTCCCACCCTTTCATATTCAACTACTTCATTCATCCTACCATGAAAAAGAAAATGGCACACAAGAGAAGTGGCCCAACCCCCATTCCAAAAAACCCACCGTTTTCATCACCTCAAACTCATACACATATCCACCTTCATTCTACCTCCTCTTCTACTCAATCACCTCCTTCCAAAAAGACCGAAACCATGCGCCGCAAGGTAATCGCTCACAAATCTTCAGGGAGAGGAAAGAACAAGGAACCTAGTGTTCAAGAAGAAGAAGAAGAATCACATACCTCACCACCACCATCACCGCCAAAAAGACCTACTCCACACACAAAAAGCTCTCAGAAAAAGCCGAAAAGCTTTGTTCTGCATGATACAAGAGAACCTGCAAATTTGGAGTCTCTCGACTTCAAGAACAAATTTCACAAAACTCACTCCCATTTTGATCCCTCTCGGTTCTACTCATGTGCTTTCTATGAATTTCATAAAGAGGTTTTGCTGAAACGCCCTCTCTGTCTCTCTTACTTGGTAAATCTTGAGAAACTAGCCACCAAAAGAATCAACTTTACTCCCATGTTTGATGCTCTGAAGTGGACACCACTGATTCATATTCAGAAATTTGTTTACCCGGGGCTGGTCCGGGAATTCTATGCAAACATGCGATTGATTGATGGCTCAATTCACTCTTACGTCAAACGTGTTTACATGACCCTCAATCCTCAAACCATAGGCGCTGCTCTTGCATATGAAGATGAATGGCCAAAAGTTTACATGGTTGATAAGTGGGATGATCAAGTTGGCATTGCACAACAAACAGTCTTGCAACACATCTGTGCAAATCTCTCTGGTTTGGATGGACTAATCCCAACTCATTGAGCACTCGGCCCTGAGAACTCTCTTCTGCACCGTATCATCACTCACATTCTCACTCCACAAGGCGGTTCTCACCACAGAGTAACAGTTTCTGATTCTATTATTCTATTTGCTCTTCTTACTTCTTCCCAAATTTCATTTGCTTATGTTATGATACGCCATATGTGGGAAGCAGTGAAAAGTACAAAAAAGGCTAACCTTCCATATGGCATGTTCCTCACATATATATTTGAGTATTTTAAGGTTGATTTGACTAATGAAACTATTGAGAACAAGATTTCAATGATTAAAGGAGGAGGAGTTTCGGGCAAGAAAGGCAAGAGATCTGTCCCTTCTGAACCATCTCTCAGTGATCTGGAAAGCCATCCTGAACCCTCAAATGTTACTGCATCAATCCGGGAGGTTCTCAATGAGATGCGCAACATGTCCAAGTTGATGTTCAAATCCCACAAGACTGCTAGAAAATTGGAATATGAACAGGAAAGGGCTTGGAAGAAATGTCATGATAGAGTTGGCTTCATGATTAAGAGCTTTGATGATGAAATGGGAACAGGGGATTACGAAGCTGCTTCGGGTTCAGAATTCAATCTTTCTGATGATTGATGACTGTTGTTTACTTTTATTTGATATTGGCTTCATTAGGCTCAATCTATTTTTTGTATGAGCATGACTTGATACTCACCGCTCTGTGATCCTCTGATACACTCTTGTTACTTTGTTATGTATATTTTGTTGTGCTTTTCATATTTGGTGCAGGTTTCCCTTGATGACAAAAGGGGGAGGAACATTAGTCTTCCAAAATTGAAATTGAAAATAAAACAGGGAAGGATTGATTTGCTGAAAACAGGGGATGAAATTTTCAATTGATGAAAATTCATGATCACCCTTGTTTAAAGAATACATGTTATCATATTTGTTTCACTATGATTACTACTGCTTATTATATTTGGCATTTGGTTTATAATGATGTGCCTGGTTGTTGATGAACATGTTTTTATTGAAATCGAAATTTTCTTATTCATCTTGATAAACATGTTGGTTTGAAAATTTATTTTTGGCAGTTCCTTTAAACTATGATGCCTTGATGTGATCATGTGTGATTCAAAAATTATTTTCCTTACTTGAATGATATGGCTCTGATATTTTGACTGGAAAATAATTAATTTTTTAACATTTTTGTGTGCTCAGTTGATGTGTGTAAACTATTGAGCAGAAAATCAATTTATGATATCAAAAGAGTTTTGATTATCAATTTAAAACTGCTCATAAATCAAGCATTTAGCATCATATAACATGATAAATAACATTGTCTTTGAAGTTTGATTAAAATGTTACAGGTTAATGCTTCCCTTGGTAAAATAGCATATATTAAGGGGGAGCCATGTGACATTTAGAAAGGGAGAGAAATCAAAATTCAAAGGGAGTATTTTTTACTCAATCTTTAAATTCTTTCCATTTCAATTTTAATAATGTTTGTCATCAAGGGGGAGATTGATGAGTTTGAAAAACTCTTGTTTAATTTTGATGATGAACAAACATTATTAAATATTTTAATTACAAAATTATTAATTTGATCTTAATTCATATTTGCTTAATTAATAATTTTGTTGTGCAAATTTTGTGTTGGGCCGAAAATGAAATTCTGGTTTAAGCCCAATTATAAGCCTTGCTACATGTTTCTCATGCTATGAAGCTGAATTATTAATTGGGCCAGAATGAATGTTATTGATGCAAGCCCAAAATGAATGCTTTCTTACGTGCTCAATGCTTGATCCAAAAATTTACCAGGAAAGCAAATGTTATAAGTGGGCCAAAATTCAATAGTATCATAAAGCCCAATTTGTTTTATGCATGCCATGGTCCGAAAGAAAAATGAAATTGGGGCACAATGGTTAAAATAATAAAAACCCAAGACATTGAATCTTGGTTGCATGCTTCCAACGGACTTCACACTTTAACTTGTGAAGGAACTCAAATTTTATCAAGTTAAGTTAATGTAGTCCTTGGAAATATGAGAGAGAAAAGGTCAAAGTGATTTGATGGCAATTAATGGTAGTTTACACGCTACTACACAAAGCATGGAGAAGTGCACCTAATTACTTTATTCATCATAACACTTATAGCTTTGCTTTTATTTTCTCTTTCTTCTCTCTCTCTTTCTCTTCTCTTCAGTCATTAACCAGGAAACCATGGAAGCTACATTAAGCTACTATCACCGAAAAGAAGGAGTTGCATGCATAAAGACCATCAAATTAATGATGGCAAGAAAAAAAACCAAAAGTATGTTGTGGCTGAGATAATCACCAAATATGGTTAGATTTGGTGAGGTAATCTCAGATCCTTCATACTCAAAAAGAAGGAAGAAGATTCGGCCAGCAAGGGAGATTATTGAAGCATGGCTTGTCTTTGATTCTGCTCAACCACCACAGGAAGTAGCTAGAGTGGCGAAGTGATGGTTGAGGTAGAGATTGAAGCAGATGAAGTCATCATCATCATGAAGCATCAAGGGCCAGAAATCTATCTTGGAGAGGAAGCCAAGGATGGAGCGCTCGGATTGATGAAGAGTGATGATCAAGAAAGGACTAGAGGTAATTGCATGTTAGGTTTTGCATGGTTATCTCTTCTCTCTCTATGTGGCCGAACCGGTTCTGTTTCTTGAAGGAGGAAGAAGTTGGTTTGGGTGTTGGCTCCAAGTGTGGAGGTTTTCCTCTTCTTTAAAAAGAGAGAACAGCCACTGTTTGGAGCAAGGAGTAAGATTTGAGAGTGCAAGGCACAGAGTTCTCAGAACTACCTAAGCTAGCAGTTCTTCTTCTCCTTCAATGTTTTCTGTTTTGTATTTTTCTGTTTAATTTTGTCATGTCTTAAGTCTCATGGAAAAAGGCAAACAGTGAGGTTTGTAAGAAAAAGCCATAGAGCGGAAAAAGGCAGAGAGTGCAAAATTAAAAGAAAAGGCACAGGTGTCTTAGAGTTCCTTTGTTCATCTATGTTGTGTTTCATGATTCTGTGGGAATCCCCTTGTAAGTTGGGTTAGCACTTTACAATTTGTAATCTGGATGATTATAGTGAAATTCTATCATTGTTGTGATGGAGACTGGATGTAGGCTGCACTGCACTTAGCAGCTGAACCAGGATATATCTGGGTGTAATCTTCTCTCTCTTCCTACTTCAATTCTGTTTTTACTGTTCAGATGAAAAATCAAAAATGTCTTGTGTCAAGCGACGAGACAAAGTGAAAATGTCTCGTGGCTAGGGACGAGCTAAAAACAGAAAAGTTTCATCTAAATCCAGCAAGTGTTAGCAAGCAAAAAGGGGGCTAAGATTCAACCCCCCTTCTCTTAGCCACTGAAACCATCAATAATGTTTAAAAATATAATTCTTTTATGTTTAATATAATATTTAATAATATTTAGAATTATTCATTGTTTAGTTTTTGTATAATTTTAATTATTATAAATCAAACTAAGTAGTTATAAATATTTTTGAAAACAAAATAATTACATATACTCTAAGAACATAACAAGCAAAATATTTTTCTTAAAAAATTATAAAAATAGAAAATTTTAATTGGAAAAAAATTAATTAATAAAATTAAATTTATGAAATATGAGTAAAGTATTTATATTTTACACCTTGAATAATATTTTGAGACATTTAATAATATCATAAAACTACTTTGTTTTTAGGTTTTTTACCTCATACAAATTTTGATGTCATACTATAAAAATATTTCTTTTAAAAATTTTAGTTAATAATAAAAAATACATAAATAATCATATATTTAACAATTAACAAAATTTATGTTGCAAAATTTTATGAGTTTTGCTATAATAGGTAGGTTTGTTCTTTGTATTATACACAATCCAAATTCTTCATTTTTGTTGTCTTATTCTTTCATAGTTTTATGGTATCAGAGTGTTAGGATTTGGTTGAATTAGTCCTACATTACTTAGGATAGCAAATGGAGTGGATGGCCTAGGCTATAAATATGAGGCTAAATTCTCCATTTGTTTTTGCACCAGTCAGAAACACTTTAAGCTTGTATCTGATTTTTCTTTTCCTCTGTACTCTTTGATTAGAGAGTGTTATGAGGTGTAGTTAGATATTCGCTTTGAGAGAGTGTGTGTACTGGGGTGCGGTGTTAGAGAGAAAGAAGTCTATATGTTGTAACAATTTTCACATAGTGATATTCTCTGGTTGTCATTTGACAACGGCCGTGGTTTTTTCTCCGGTAATTGGAGTTTCCACGTTAAATTCTTGTGTTGTGATTGTGTCTATTTTATTTCTCTGTCAAAGGTGTTTTCTCAAGGGGGAATGGTGTCTTATTCCCAACAAGTCATGATATTTCTTTGAGAAGAATATATAAAGTATCATCTTTTCTGTAAAAAATCACTCTATTTTTTTTAATCTCTTCTCATAATGAATAATTAATCTTTCAATTTAACTCCAGATCCAATCAATCCCTATTATTATATCCATCCAAATAAAAATCCTACCTCAATCTTGGTTATTCCTGTTCTAATAGAAAACAACTACTATTTATGGAATAGATCATTCACTACTATGGCATAATTTCTAAAAATAAATATGGATTTTTTACCGACAGTTCCGTTTGTTCTTCCTTCCGCCAATTCCGTCTGCACTCTTACGGCAGTTCCGTCTACACTTTTACAGCATTTCTGTCTGCACTTCTTTTTTGCAGTTCCGTCTGCACTATTATCGCGCTCTACGTGCCATCTGAATATCACTCTTACCGTGCTCTGCACACCCTCTGAAGATCACTCTTGCCGCACTCTACGCGCTTTTTGAAGATCGTTGTTTGCTCACTCTTTCTCAAGCGCAACATCTCCTTCTCTATTTCTGCCAGCAGTCCTAGTTCCGTCGCACGCATCTTACTCTGTGTTACCACGTCGCACACGTCTTTGTCAACCATTTTATCACTGTGGATTATTGATATCTTCCATCCACCAGCTTGCGAGGGTATTAAACCATTATTTTTATGTCATCATTTTTTTAAAAACAAAATTTGTTATGCTTATCTTTTTCTAAGTTTGTTATGTTTATTTTTTTCTAACAAGATTATCTAAAGAATTTGGTTGTTTTAACTATTTTAAAATAAATGTGATCTCTTAATGAAAAAAAAAAAAACTTTTAAAAACATTGTATGAGACTTGTCAACAAAAAATTGGATGAAGAAAAGGGGTACGGTAGCCAGTGTCAATGGGACACTTGTTTGGCGAATCCTATTATCACTTTCAATTCTTTGAATTGTTTTTCGTTTATCGATGACATAAAAAAAATTAAAAGAATAAAACATGAATGCATCCAAGTAAATAACTATTAATATATGTGCTGTTATGGATTTATGTTGCGGCAAAGTAGAACGATGTGAAAAAGTTTCAGCAGTGTACATGGGTTAAATGAATGAGAATGCTTTTATTTATGTCTCTCTGTCTTCACTCTCATAAGTCAATGTTTTTTTTAGGGGGAGAAGATAATTAATTTTGCATGGCTTGGAATAAATGTTTGCCCGGCTCAAAAAAAAAAATTTCTCCATAAGACATTTGTAAAAACTGTAGAAATTTTGTATAAGAATATTTCCTTTTTTGGAAAACCAAGTTTAAAATAAACTTGTGATAAAAGAATTATTATAAATAATCTTAACAAAGAAACATTAAAAATATAAATATTAAATTATTATAAATAATTTATTCCTTTAGAAAAATAAAAAAATTCTGAATTTTGAACGGTTGAAACTAGCTGTGCTTCATACATAATTTACAATATATATATATATACTAATCAAGTTGGATTAGTTTAGTAATTAGTTCATTAATTTATTTAAGTAAGTGTAGAATATTCAAATCTTGTTTTGTATATACAACAAATTCTTAAATAAAATTTCGATACACAACAAATTAATTTTTAGTCTATCGAAATATACATATATATACTCAATTTTTTTAGACAACAGTGTTTAGAGTGTGACTTAGGGCAAGCATCATGTGTGCGTCATCATCTTCGTCCTTTGAGAGTAGCACCTACCGATGATATGAACAATACTGAGTCTTAGTTTGTTATTTATTTAAGGTTGGTTCATTTATTGTTGTTGGGAAACCATCTATTAATTTTGGTGACAGAATTTTAATAGGACTAGACTCTATATAAGTATTCAGTGGTGAATGGGGACTAATACAATTAATGTCACAAAATCTGGATAGCTGTTAATCGTTATTATGTTTTCTGTTAGGAATATAGTTGTTCATATATATGTTATAAAATAAATTATGATTGATCTATCTAAATATTTTGATGTGATTACGTTGCACTTCAAATTAGTTGCAGCCGCTCCATAAATCTCGATCTTTAAAACCATTTGATTAATTATGAATAAAACAACTATTTTGAGACCTTTTAAGGAAATGATATATAGTTTTACTGTTGTTTCATCCACCATGTTTTTGCATAGTAACCTGAATTTATGTATAACTTCTTTTAGTGCTGAGGCATAACTCTTTTTTTTATTTATATGAAATTTTTGAACATAGACATGAAATTATATTTCAATCGTTCAGAAATATAATAGGAGATTATGATCTAGAAAAAAATTCTAACGCTCAAGTAAAAAAAAAAAATATAAGATGAAGTATATGTTATTCATAGTGAATAACATATCTTTCACGTAGTTAGAATTTTATGTTTATAGATATCTGTTATAAGCGATTACTCAGCAAATCAGCAGGCCTAATAATACAAAGCTATTAAAGATGTCAGCCTAATTTTGTGGTAACTGCTCCTGAACATATTCAAATTATTATATTATAATTGAGATTCTCTCTAACTGAAAATAAGTCACCTTTATTATCTTACTTGGATTCTGATTTATAAGTATAATTAATTCGAACTATAGCTAACGGATCAAGAAGTAAATTTGGGCCGAGCTATAGCTAATAGATCAATGGGTAAATTTGGGTCGAGGTATATGTTTCATTGGCCGAGTTATAGGTAACGGATCAAGACTTGTTCTCTGAGTAATAGGTGGTAGTTACTGAGTAATACGGAATGGACTAGACTGGAACGGCCGAGTTTGAGGTATAATGACCGAGTTATAGATATAATGACTTGAGTTATGTGTTGATAATTTGTGAGTCATGAAAATCCTAACGACTTGACCTAATATCCGAATTATACCTTGTAGCCGCCGAGTTATAATGACCAGATCAATGGCCCAAGCTTGACCTGTTTATTTTTAAGAGAAGCAGGTTGAGCTTTTATGAAAATTGAGTTATAACTCGGCAGGATATAAAAGAGATGCGGTCGTGTTGTAATTCGGAGATATGAGAATTAGTCTCCAAGATCAACTTGATAATCTTAAAAATAAAATTGGACAAGCTTGTCGTTGAAAAATGTGTTGCTTATTTCAATATATTTTTAAATGAGCTTATAGATTATTGTTTGTTTGACTGACGCCGATTTATAGGTGTTGGTTTGCTTTGACTGATTCAAACTTATAATTATTAGTTTGTTTGAAGTGATTCCAACTTATAGGTGTTGGTTTGTTTGGATTGATTCCGGCTTATAGTTGCTGGTTTGTTGCATTGCTTCCGATTTATGGTTGCCGGTTTGTTGGATTGGTTCTTACTTATAATTGACAGTTTGTTGGATTGCTTCTGACTTATAGCTATCGGTTTGTTTTTGTATGCCAACTTTAATATTGATTTGCCATAATATGTGTAGAGCGTAGAAAAAATCGTAGTCGAACTAAAAGCATAAATAAAAATAAAGAATGATAAAGTTAAAAACAATATACTGTTTATTGAGGATTACCCTTAACATAGAAGATATAGGATGAAGTGTCTCCTTAAAACTCCTTCAAGCAAAATTCGATGTAGAAAAAATATTGTGAATGAAAAAAGAGTACATCTTCAAGTCATAGTTCTTTGTCAAGTAGTGTTTGAAGGGTATAAGTTCCTTGCCGATTAATTTGTTGACTTAAAAAGTTCTTCTGGTCGTCTTATTTTAATTGAGTTGGTTTATTGATTCGCCGAGCTTGTCTAAGTTCATTTATTTCCATCTGTTCAACTGCTTTTTTTTGGAATTCTGCTGAAGTCTTTGCCTTGGTGATAATAATAGTCTCGTGGAACTTGTTAGGGCAAAGACCACTCTTAAGAGCATGGAGGTGGACGTCAGGGTTGAGGTTGGAGATCTTCATTGCTATTTTATTGAATCTCGTCATATAGTCATGGAGACTTTTGTATTGACCTTAGCTTGTTTGATTGTGCTAAGGTAGTCAGAATCATGAACATAGATCTTGGATGCTGCAAAATTGTTGGTGAAGAGGTCGGCCAATTTCTAAAAAGTAGAGATAGAAACTGCATGTAAAAATAAAAATCAGAGTAAAGTTGCACCATCTAAAAATGTGAAAAAAGAATGATATAATATTGATTCAAAAGTACTGTTAAGAAATATCATTGAGTGAAATTTAGTAACATGTATGTTCGGATCCCCAATCCCCTTGTATGACTTCAGAATGGTTGGTAGAGTGAAGTTCTTCGACATCTGAAACTTCATAATTTCCTAGGAAAAAGAGTTTATACGCTTTTTCAGTGCCTTTGAAATGTGTGACTTCTACCAAAGTATGAGTTCCTGACACATGCTCATCATTATTATGAGCATCCTTGCGATCCTTCTTACTATTTAGATTTTTTTGCTATTGTGTTAACAACTCAGTTAACCTTTGGACTTCGGTCTCAAGCGCCGCGTTCTTAGCTAATAATGCGGCTTTGGTGGAAGAGGAGGTGGGGTTTGCTCATCAGCCATTGATTATAACCTGTAAAATAGGGTAAATAATATGGTATAAAGATGATAGTGGGGTTAAGTAAACTCGGCCCCACGGTAGGTACCAAATGTTTCTGCACAGTAATCTGAGTCGAGGTATAACTCCTTTTAGTACCGAGGTATAACTCCTTCTTCTGTTTATATGGAGTTTTCTGAGCATAAATTCCGAGCTATACTTCAGTCGTCGAGGAACACCAGAGGAGATTGGGACCTGTAAAGTGATTCCAACACTCAAGTAAAAAAATTATAAGATGAGGTATATGTTATTCATAGTGAATAGCGTACCTTTCACATAGTTAGAGTTTTGTATTTATAGAGATGTTATATTATAGACGGTTACTTAATAGGCCTAGTAGTGCAGAGCTATTAAGGATGTCTGCCTAATTTTGTGATAACTGCTCCTGAATATATTCAAATGATTCTATTATAGTTGAGATCCTCTCTAACTAAAGATAAGTCACCTTTATTATCTTATTTGAATTTTGATTTATAGGTATAATTAGATCGATTTATAGCTAACAAATTAAGAGGTGAATTTGGTTCAAACTATAGCTAATAAATCAACAATGGATAAATTTAGGTCGAGATATAAATTTTATTGGCCAAATTATAAATAATGGATCAAGACTTATTCTTTAAATAATATGTAATAGTTAGAATAATACATAATAGACCAGACTGTAATGACTAAATTTGAGGTATAACAATTGAATAATAAATAATAGTAGTAATTACCTCATAGCATAATTGAGAAAAATGGTTCAATAATAATTAAATAACCATGCAAGTAGCCGTTATATACATATATATACATAAATAATAACTAATGAAGACACTAATTTAGTAACTAATATATGAGGAAGATTGGCTATCTTCTTCATCTGAAAATTTGTGCTACAATGCAAGTTGTTTCTTGATATATAAATTTTAAAATTTCATGTCAAATATTTCAAACATGAAAATATCTCCCAGCCAACAAAATATTTATGGTTAATGGTATGGTACCGAAAGTTAAAACTATGGAAAAGTCCAGAAAATCAGTAATTTCATTAAATTTTGGCCAGCATATAATTAACAAAGAATAAGTTATTGGATAAAATTTCACACTAATTTCACACTATTAAAATCATCATTGATGACTATTTAATGGTTACAAATTCTAAAAGTTACTGTTTCCTAACACTCCTAAAAAATTATTACCACTATTAGTTAAGATACAAAATGTGATTAATTAGAAGTGTCAAAAGAGTTGGGTCAATTATTTATCAAATATATACGGCTCTAAATTGGAGACTCGACCCAATTAATGAAAGCCAAATATACTAGTCTGTTTATCTTTTTATTTTTTATTTTTTTTAAATAGATCATTTTTAATTAAAAATAAAATTCAATTTTCAGACTAAAATGTTATTAGATTAGAACTTGAGATATTTTTGTTAAAATTTGAGATATTTGAATTAGATTATCAAAAATGTTTTTAAAATATTTAAAAATAGAAAAAACATCATGATTTTCTAAAATAAAAATTAATAAAATGATAAAATAAAGAGTTAATCACTTTTAAATTAAAATAATAATACGTATATTTTATGATAGTTATAAATTTAGTAATAATTAATTCTTCAATTTATCATTTTACTAATTTTTTACACTTTAGAAGATTTAAATAAAAAAATAATGAGAAATTTTAAAACAAGCTAAGCAAGGCAGCTTGTTTATTTCATATAAGCCAATTCATTGAATTAACGGGTTAATCGAACTAAATTTATTAAGCATTACAGAAATATTGGATGATAAAAAAATATTAATTATGTTAATTTTTTTATTTTTAATTTTATTTAATGCATTATATAATAAATAAATATTAAATAAAATAAATTTAAATTTGATCTAGCATCTAAACACTGACCCACAATTACGATAATTTCGGAGTTTGTATAACTGCCACAGATATCCTCCCCAAACAAACCGCTCCAGTTAAATCACCACTATCCCAACAAACTAGAATAACACTCAATGTGGATTCCGTCAAATCAGCAACAAAGATATCAATAACAAACCTGATACGAATAACATAACGATTCAATATATATACTAGAAAACTACTACTCCAAAGGTACGGAATTCATTCTTATCTTATCATGATCTCTCTCACACTCATACTTACTCGAGCGTTGGAGTCTCTTTGCAGGTACCCAATGTCGCCTCCTCACAGAGCAGATGACGTTCCATTCTCTTCACATCCAGGAAAGCTAGTTCCAGAATTCGCAGAACGAGCTATATCTCAGAGTGCACTTTCACACAGGAATATTTGGCGCCCACTGTGGGGCCACGATTTCTCTAACCCTACAACTCTTTACTCTGCACATTTTCATTTCTTTTTGCAGGAAACGAAACATGGCGGACGAACACAGTCATGCTTCTTCAAGCACCAATCAAGCCGAAATCCTAGCAATCAATGAGGCCTTCGGGGCCGAAAATCAGAGGATGGCCGAACTCTTGCGACAGATGGAGCATGATCGTAGCAAAGGAGGAGAACACAAAAATACTGAAAATAAAGACAACAATGATGAACACACCTCGAAAACAAAGCACACCATCCCCAAAACCACAAAAACAACCACCAAAAGAACCAACCCGTTTACAAAGGAGGTCATGAGCTTTGAAATGCCCAAGAACTTCACCCTGCCTTTAACCCTAAAACCTTACCAAGGAATAGGAGACCCAAATGTTCACGTTACCAAGTGCCATGCTATGATGTTCATGAACAAATAATCTGACCTGATCCTGTGCCGCACCTTCCCAACATTCCTAGATGGCGCCGCCTTGATTTGGGGTTCTCCAACCTCCCGGAAGGTTCCATCTCAAACTTCGATGAGCTGGCCAACCAGTTCGTCAATCATTTTGCCGCATAAAAAATATACGTCCACATTCTGATTACCTGAGCACCATCAAACAAGAGCCGAACGAAAGTCTGAAAGACTACATGACCAGGTTCGCCGAAATAACCAACGAGATACCCAACCTAAATCCCGAAGTCCACCTCCACGCCCTAAAGAGCGGTCTCCGCCCAGGAAAATTCCAAAAATCTATAGTCATAGCAAAGCCGAAGACCCTGGTCGAGTTCTGAGAAAAAGCAACAACTCAGATCAAAATTGAAGAATTTTGAGAACTGCGAAAAGTGGAAAAACCCACCCCAAACAGAGAAGAGGAAAGACGAAAAAGGCACTCAAATAGCAGAACAGACCAGAGATCATTCAGGCTAACACCCAAGTTCGACAGCTACACCCCCTTAATGCAAAGAGGGAGGACATTATAAGAGACATACTGCACTCAAAACTTATCAAATCCCCAATCAGGGACGGTACATATTAAGACCAGCGACACGTAGACAAATCCAAGTTCTACGCTTTTCACCAGAAGTATGGCCACACCACAGACGACTGCGTTATAGCAAAAGATGTCCTTATAAAGCTAGCCTGCCAAGGGCTATTGGACAAGTATATCGACGGTCGTGGACAAAAGCGGAACATAGAGAACCTCGGCCAGCCATCCAAAACAACTGACAATCCGCGAGATAAAGGGAAAAAGGTAGACAATGATATCAATCCACCTCGCAGAATAATAAATTGCATCTCTGGTGGTTTTGCAGATGGCAAAAACACAAACTCGGCACGAAAAAGATCATACCGAGCTATGATGATGATGACAGAATTGAATCCATCCTAACCTATCAACAGGAACAAACCAGAAATTTCATTCGTCCCTAAAGACTATAAGGCGAATGATCAAAACCTGGACGACCCTGTAGTCATCACAGCACAGGTCGGAGAGCCACTGGTAAAGAAAATCCTTATGGATCCGAGAAGCAGCGCAGACGTGCTGTTCTATTCAACATTCCAAAAGATAAAATTGAGTGACAAGAACCTCCAACCCTCGTCCGGAGAACTGGTAGGTTTCTCAAGTGAGCGCGCCTCTATCTAAGGTTACATTTGGTTACAAACCACTTTTGGAGAATATCCTAATAGTAAAACAATAGACATACAATACCTTGTCGTGGACTGCAAAAGCCCTTATAATATCATCCTGGGCAGACCTTCATTAAACACATTCAATGCTATTGTTTCCACTGTGCATTTGTGTGTTAAGTTTTTTTCACAGGATAACAAGGTCATAACTATCCATGGAGACCAAAAGGAAGCCAGGCAGTGTTATAACGCCAGCCTAAAGAACGAACAACCAAAACAACCCGAGCAACAATATGTCCAGGCGGTATACAATTCAGAACAGCTACCCCCTCTGGCCGAGCTGGACCGGCGAACCAACATCCAAGAACGGTCGATGCCAACCGACGACCTTATTAAAATTTAGTTAACAATTAAAGAACACAAGTATACATACCTCAGCAATGCATTATGTAACACCCTACCATACAGAGTCTTATGCTTAAGTCATAATTCAGAGATGGCAAGGTATTACGACCTCTAAAATAAAAATTTAGTACGTATAGTAGTATGAATGATTGATTATAACTAGGAGCCTTTGTAGAAAAAGGGGGTGAACAAAAACCATCGCAACTCTAAAGCGCAACACTCCGATCGACAACGTAACGAATAAGGATAAACCAACGCGAGATTATATATATACAAAGGAGTATCAAAAACAGGAATATCAAGACTCAAGATCCGGCTGCGAAGATAACTGGTCCGAGCATAACAATATATACATATGATAGAAATAAGGAAAACCCCAAAGGAAACCCAAAGGGACACAAATACATAAAACCTAATCTCCAAAATCTCCCATAAGAGGAGTCATCACAGTTGTATTATTTAATGGAGATAAAAGTATCTAAGCAAAACATATAAACCAAAACATAGCCCCGAGAACAAAGGACCTTCGCAATTCTAGAAGTCTCCAGCATGCCTCAACGGGAAACCACACGTCCTACATCTGAAAACCACAAAATCTGCATGGGTGAGAACCAGAGGTCCCCAGCATGGTAACAGCTTCCACATATATAATACATAATAATGGAGGAAAGCCAAAGGCAATCCTAGAACTTCCTCCAAATAATATCAAAGCTTATAAACAAGCTAAACCATAAAGGGCATATGACTAAAGATACTTCAGTCTAACTATTACTTCCCTTTCTAATTCCTTCAGACCTCCCAACCACCAGCAGGAGTGTAATGTAGCAAACACAGTTATATCAAGCAAGAAATATACAATTAGGAACAAGTAAGGCATTTAGACAATTAGCAAGTAATATGCAGTCAAATAGGCAATCCCAAACAATTCAATCAATAATTCAGCATAAACATGCATGAATTCTCATCCATGGATCAACATCCATATCAGCCATTCCGGCTCACGGTTAAATCCATAACCAGCCAATATTCATAGCATACACAGCTATTCCGGCTCACGGTTCAATCCAGAACCAGCCAATATTCATAACATACATAGCCATTCCGGCTCACGGTTAAATCCATAACCAGCCAATATTCATAGCATACACAGCTATTCCGGCTCACGGTTCAATCCAGAACCAGCCAATTCATAAACAATTACGGCCCTTTGGCCAATGGCATAACAAGCACTTCCACCACCATCCTCCACATCTCACATAATCATCAATGATCCTCATTGATTAATCATTTTCCCTTGCTTCACTCGCAAGTTACCACATCCACTAGCTCCTTCTCTCATAGCTAGGCATATAATAATGATTTAAGATATAAGTGGTGAGATCGGAGGCTCAAAAGTATGGAATTTGGCTTTTAAAACTCAAAAATCAACTTTGGAATGAAAACAAGTCCACGCGTATGCGCACTCCACGCGCACGCGTGGATGGCCTCAAAAACTTCATCGACGCGCAAGCGTCATGCACGCTAACGCGTGGATTAAAAATTTGCCAATCGACGCGCACGCGTCAACCACGCGTACGCGTGGGCGTTCTCGTGCCCCAGGCACAACGCTGGCACAGTTATGGCATAACTCTCTGGAAAATGGCTAGGCATTGGGTGCAGCACAATCGGCGTGCCCGCGCACATCACGCGCACGCGTGGATGCCATTTTCTGGAAGATCGGCACGTACGCGCCAGGTGCGCCTACGCGCAAGGGGTTATTCTGCTAAAAAATTTCTAAGTTAAAAGCTGCAGAATTCACCAATTTAAACCCCAATCTTCCAACGGACATAACTTTCTCATTTTAAATCATTTTTCACCCGTTATTCGAACGGTACGGACATCCCGAATCCAATTTCATTTCTAAAAAGATTTGGTACAAAACAAAGATCCGTAGTCCAAGTTATGTCCCACCAAA
>NC_029772.3:6946831-6949417 GCF_000817695.3 Arachis duranensis
CACAATATACAAAATCACTATCTCATCATCTTAACCCACTTCACCCAAGTGTTCAAACTTAAACACATTGACATATCATATACTCTTACTCATGCCAATTCTCAACAACACCAATTCCAATAAATCATCATTGTACACAATCAATATCATATTCACCATAAACATGGTTCAACCCACAATTCAACCATAACTAATCATCAAGCATATATCACAACATGCATATTTCTTATACATCATACCATCAAGGCATCATTAATCATCATCACATAAATGACCACATCATATATCTCAATCATTCAACAACATCCACCATTCAATGCCTATCTTAGGGCCTCTAGCCTAAGTATTTCCTACCACATTACACATTAGATACGGGAAACCGAAACCATACCTTAGCCGATTTTCCCAAGCTCCACCGGAGCACTTCCAAATCACTTATCCACAAGCTCTCAAGGCCTCAACACCTCCAAGAACAGATTTTTCACCACCAAACCCTCTCCAAGCTTTTCAAAATCACCAATCAAGCTCTAATATCCACACATACACAACTTAAGCCACAACCATCATACCCATACACAACATCTCAAAACCCAAACATCATAAAACAACAAAATACACTAGGGTTGAGAATCTTACCACACCCAAGGTCATAGAACAACAAATTACACTAGAGTTGAGAATCTTACCACACCCAAGGTCCAAGGAGACAAGATTAACCTTCTCCTTCAAGAGAGTTGGGTCCTATAACATCAAAGAACCCAAAATCTCAACATTTCACCCATGAAACTCGAAAAGAAGGGCTGGAATTTCGAACAGAAACTTGTGGCTTACCTCAAGATTAATTGTATGGGTTTTGTAGAGCTCTCCGTGGTGAACGCGTGGCCGCAAACGGAGCGGCAATCGGACCTCTAGATCAAAAGTTATGGTGGTTTGAAGATCAACAAAGGGAGAGAACTTGAGAGAGTGTTCTTCCTCCCTTTCTCTCTAATTTCAGCGTGTTTGAGTGTGTTGTGAGGAGAGAGAGTGCTGAAAATTAGGGTTTTGGTTCAGTTTAGTTGGGCCAAGGGCCCACTTTGGGTCCAATTGGCCCGGTTTGGCCCGTTTGGTCCAATCTTGGTCCGAATTCTATAAAATTGGTACCGAAATTCTCGTCTCAATCTCCTCTATCACATTTAACCATAAAAATCACATTTTGGGCTTTCTAGAATAAATTCTCATTTATGGGTTAATTAGCCGTTAATTAACCGGGTTTTACATTCTACCCACCTAATTGGGAATTTTGCCCACAAAATTCAAATGCAATTACCTGAGAATAAATGCGGATAATCCGTTCGCATCTTCGACTCGAGTTCCCAAGTGTGTTCCTCAACACCGCCTCGAATCCATGCCACTTTGACTAATGAAACCTCTTTTTCACGCAACCGTTTGACACTAGTATCATCAATTCTGACTGGAGCCACTGGAAGCGTCAAATCTTCCCTTAACTGAACCGACTCAGGTTCTAACACATGGCTAGCATCAGGGGTGTACTTCCGAAGCTGCGACATGTGAAACACGTCGTGCAGATTCGAAAGATGAGGTGGTAGAGCCATCCGATACGCCACCGGCCCAATCCTCTCTCCAGGATCTGAAATGGACCAATGTATCTAGGATTCAACTTCTTTGCCTTAATCGCCCTACCTACTCCCGTAGTCGGAGTAACCTTAAGAAAAACATGATCTCCTTCCTCAAATTCTAAGGGCTTTCGCCTCTGGTCGGCATAACTCTTTTGACGACTCTGCGCCGTAAGCATCCTATCACGGATTTTCTTGACTTGTTCAGTAGTTTCAGCTATCATTTCCGGCCCCAACAAGCTTTTCTCTCCAGCTTCATACCAACATAGCGGAGATTGACATTTCCTCCCATACAAGGCCTCATACGAAGCCATTCCGATGCTCGCATGATAACTATTATTGTATGCAAACTCCACTAATGGCATATACCGATCCCAACTCGTCGGTTGGTCTAAAACACAAGCTAAGGTCTTTGATGTTCAATCTTTACCTTTTGACAAGTTAGGCACTTTGAAACATATTCCGCCACATCATTCTTCATACCCGGCCACCAGAACATTGCCTTTAAATCATGGTACATCTTAGTACTCCCCGGGTGAATGGAGAAACCGCTTTTGTGTGCCTCCTTTAAAATATCTTGCCTCAAAGTGCCAACATCCGGCACAATGATCCTACCTTTGAATCTCCATAACCCATCTTTTTCTTCCGACACTCTCCACCGTTTTCCTTGCTCAATAGCCGGTAACACCTTCCATAACGCTTCATCATTTTGATGAGCCTTTAGGAGTTCGGACTTAAAATCACTTGAGATCTCTAATCGGCTCAAACACAAGGTTCTGGATACTTCTTGAACACCAATTTTCAGACTCTCGAATCCCTTGAGCAACTTCTCCTCTTGAAGCATCATCCAAGCCGCATATAACGACTTCCGACTTAACGCATCCGCTACTACGTTCGCCTTTCCCGGATGGTAATGCAACTCAAAGTCGTAGTCCTTCAACAATTCCATCCACCTCCTCTGCCTCATATTAAG
>NC_029772.3:6949864-6950678 GCF_000817695.3 Arachis duranensis
GTGCGTAGGGTAACTAACTTCATGAGGTCTCAACTGTCGTGAGGCATACGCCACCACATTACGATGCTGCATCAGCACGCACCCTAGACCCTTCAACGAGGCATCGCAATACACCTCAAATGGCTCGTTCGACTCAGCTTACACTAACACAGGTGCGGTGGTCAACTTTTTCTTCAATGTCTGAAAGCTCTCCTCGCACTCAGGAGTTCAAACAAACGGAGTGTCTTTGCGGGTCAACTTTGTCATTGGCAAAGCTATCTGTGAAAAGCCCTTGATAAACCTTCGGTAATAGCCAGCTAAACCCAGAAAACTCCTTATCTCTGTTACGGTGGTTAGTTGCTTCCAATCCATCACAGCCTCCACCTTAGTTGGATCTACAGCTATTCCCTTCTTACTCACCACATGACCCAAAAACTTCACCTCACTCTTCCAAAACTCACACTTAGACAGTTTTGCGTAGAGTTTCTTCTCCTTTAGAATCTGCAACACGGTCCTCAAGTGTTCCGCATGCTCTTCTTCAGTCTTGGAATAAATCAGTATGTCATCAATGAAGACAACAACGAATTTATCCAAAAACGGACGGAAAACTATTCATGTAGTCCATAAACACTGCAGGAGCGTTCGTCAACCCAAAAGACATTACAGTGTACTCGTAATGACCATAACGAGTCCTAAAAGCGGTCTTAGGGATATCCTCACCCCTCACCCTTATCTGGTGATAACCGGATCGCAAATCGATCTTGGAGAAAACTCCAGCTCCTTGTAACTGATCCATGAGATCATCAATTCTCGGCAATGGGTACTTATTCTTTAT
>NC_029772.3:6951461-6952753 GCF_000817695.3 Arachis duranensis
TGTAGCACAAACCCCATCCGGCCTTGCATGGTGCTCCCGGATGGTGACTCCCACATCTAGTACAAGCTTGATCATTCTGAGGCTGCTTCCCATACCTTTTTCCTTGGGAGTTGTTGTTGTTGTTGTTGGGCCTCCTGAAAGAGCTTCCCCTCTTGAAAGACGGGCCTCTAGGTGCAAAGCTCTTCCTTCGATTCTGTGGGAATGAACCTTTGTGAATCCCTTTCTCAGCGGTTGCCCTTTTCACACACTCTTCAGCAACCCTACACTTGTTTACCAATTCGGAGAAGGTCCTAATCTCCATTGGTCCCACTGAACTGAAAATATCGCTCTGGAGTCCTCCTTCATACTTAACACACTTCCATTCCTCATATTCCACCGGAGTTCCTTGGCACATACGAGAGAACCTGAACAGCTCCTTAAACTTGTCAGTATACTCTGATATGGACATAGTACCCTGCTTCAGCTGCAGTAACTCAAGTTCCTTAGCTGTTCTAGCAGAAGTCGGAAAGTACTTCTTATAGAACTCTTCTTGGAAGACATTCCAGGTGATATAGTCATCACCTTGTTGCAGGAGACGTCGGATGCCTTGCCACCAATGCGACGCTTCACCTGTGAGCATATAGGTAGCAAACTCGACACGCTGTCCTTCAGGTACCACTTGTGCTTGCAGTGCTCGCTCTATAGCCTGAAACCATGTATCAGCCTCAGTCAGACTAGCAGTTCCCTTGAACTTAGGTGGATTAACCTTCAAAAAGTTTGCTAGTGTCATCGGGCCCTGAACTCCACCTCCATCATTACCATGGTTGTTTATCTGTTGACCAAGAGCCTCAGCAGTGGCTTGCATAGCAGCAGCCATGTTCTCCAATGCAGTCATAAAGTTCACCGGGTCATTAGGGTTATTCTCCGGCGCACGAGCATTCGCACGACCTCTCACACTACCTCTACCGCGTCCACGAGGCGCCATCTGGTTCCTATACACACCAAACAATCGATATTAAGTTGATCAGTCTCAATATCGGAAGTCTAGTGCTTCAAAGTCCCAAATGCATGCTCATGAACGTTTATGCCAATTATATCAAGCAGATATACTAATAGCACATAACGCACACACACAGAATGCACAGAAGCATAATCAGTCCATCCCTCAGGCTCTACAGGAACGAACTACTCTGATACCATAATGTAACACCCTACCATACAGAGTCTTATGCTTAAGTCATAATTCAGAGATGGCAAGGTATTACGACCTCTAAAATAAAAATTTAGTACGTATAGTAGTATGAATGATTGAT
>NC_029772.3:6953931-6955090 GCF_000817695.3 Arachis duranensis
GAGTATCAAGTCTCAACCTGGAGCACGTGGTGGCTAGCCACTGCTACTACCCAGGGAAACTCGTATCTCAGATAGTGGAAGTGCAAATCACAATTATCAATAATTCAGCATAAACATGCATGAATTCTCATCTATGGATCAACATCCATATCAGCCATTCCGGCTCACGGTTAAATCCATAACCAGCCATTTCATTAACAATTATAGCCTTTCGGCCCATGGTATAACAAGCACTTCCACCACCATCCTCCACATCTCACATAATCATCATTGATCCTCATTGATCATTCATTTTTCCTTGCTTCACTCGCAAGTTACCACATCCCCTAGCTCCTCTTCCCATTGCTAGGCATATCATAATGATTTAAGATATAAGTGGTGAGATCGGAGGCTCAGAAGTATGGAATTTGGCTTTTAAAACTCAAAAATCAACTTTGGGATGAAAACAGGTCCACGCGTACGCGCACTCCACGCGCACGCGTGGATGGCCTCAAAAACTTCATCGACGCGCACGCGTCAACCACGCGTACGCGTGGGTGTTCTCGTGCCCCAGGCACAACACTGGCACAGTTCTGGCATAACTCTCTGAAAAATGGTTGGGCATTGGGTGCAGCACAATCGGCGCGCCCGTCAACCCTCTTGAAAATGGCTAGGCATTGGGTGCAGCACATCGGCGCGCTCGCGCACACCACGCGCACGCGTGGATGGCGTTTTCGAGAAGAACGGTGCGTACGCGCCAAGTGAGCCTACGCGCGGGGGGTCATTCTGCTAAAAATTTTCTAAATTAAAAACTGCAGAATTCACAGATTCAACCCCCAATCTTCCAACGGACATAACTTTCTCGTTTTAAATCGTTTTTCACCCGTTCTTCGAACGGCATGGACATCCCGGATCCAATTTCATTTCTAAATAGGTTTGGCACAAAACGGAGATCCGTAGTCCAAGTTATGTCCCACCAAAGTATGCCCAAAAACCATGTTTTTCATAAAAACCACAAAGTGCCATTTGCAAACAAGCCATTTCCAACTCTTTTCAAAATCAATCAAAACATGCCATTTTCATCCATTTTCTTTAAAATCAATCAAAATATATCAAATTCAACATCAAGCCTACTCAACTCACACATTGACACATTACCACAATTTACAAAATCACTATC
>NC_029772.3:6955428-7040275 GCF_000817695.3 Arachis duranensis
AATCTTACCACACCCAAGGTCCAAGGAGATAAGATTAACCTTCTCTTTCAAGAGAGTTGGGTCCTATAACATCAAAGAGCCCAAAATCTCAACATTTCACCCATGAAACTCGAAAATAAGGGCTGGAATTTCGAACAGAAACTTGTGGCTTACCTCAAGATTAATTGTATGGGTTTTGTAGAGCTCTCCATGGTGAACGCGTGGCCGCAAACGGAGTGGCAATCGGAGCTCTAGATCAAAAGTTATGGTGGTTTGAAGATCAACCAAGGGAGAGAACTTGAGAGAGTGTTCTTCCTCCCTTTCTCTCTAATTTCAGCGTGTTTGAGTGTGTTGTGAGGAGAGAGAGTGCTGAAAACTAGGGTTTTGGTTTAGTTTAGTTGGGCCAAGGGCCCACTTTGGGTCCGGTTGGCCCGGTTTGGCCCGTTCGGTCCAATTTTGGTCCGATTTCTATAAAATTGGTACCGAAATTCTCGTCTCAAAATCCTCTATCACATTTAGCCACAAAAATCACATTTTGGGCTTTCTAGAATAAATTCTCATTTATGGGTTAATTAGCCGTTAATTAACCAGGTTTTACACATTAACAAATAAAGAACAAGATCAATTAGCCGAGCTCCTAAAACAAAATGCCAACATGTTCGCATGGACTCCAGCAGACATGCCAGGGATAGACCCCAACATCATTTGCCATAAGTTGGCCATCAACCCATCGGTCCGACCTATAGCTCAGAAGAAAAGACGCTTCGGCACGGACAAAAGGGCAGCCTCCCTTGAGGAAACCACAAAACTGCTCAGTGCCGGCTTCATCAGAGAACTCAGATACTCCACCTGGTTAGCCAACGTGGTAATGGTAAAAAAGAATAATGGTAAGTGGAGGATGTGTGTGAATTATACAGACCTTAACAAGGCCTTTCCAAAGGACGCATACCCCCTCCCGTGTATTGATAAACTTGTTGATAATTCCTCTAGTTTTCAATGTTTAAACTTTATGGATGCTTATTCTGGCTATAACCAAATATTAATGCACGAGGCTGACCAAGATAAAACTACTTTTATCACTGATAATGGTAATTTTTGCTATAAGGTTATGCCATTTGGACTCAAAAATACAGGTGCTACTTACCAAAGACTCATGGACAAAATTTTCACAAACCAAATCGGGCGAAACATCGAAGTCTATGTTGACGACATGGTAGCAAAATCCACACATACAGCAAAGCACGTCAAAGACGTGAAAGAAATATTCCAGCAACTCCGAAGATAGAACATGAAGCTCAATCCAAAGAAATGCGCTTTCGGAGTTCAAAGCGGAAAATTCCTCGGATTCATGCTAACTTGCCAAGGTATAGAAGTCAACCCCAAAAAATGTCAGGCAATCTTGAACATGAGAAGCCCGAAAATAATTAAAGAAGTCCAACAATTGACCGGCTGACTTGCAGCATTCGCCAGGTTCCTACCTCGTATAGCGCACCGATCACATCATTTCTTCAAAAGTCTCAGGAAACAAGAACAGTTCCATTGGACCATAGAATGCGAAGCAGCTTTTACTGAGATCAAAGCCATACTATCAGCACCCCCAATCCTCTGAAATCCAGAAGTTGGTAAACCACTTTATCTTTATTTATCTATCACTAATTATGCTATCAGCTCTGTCTTGGTAACAGAAACAGGAAAGCAGCAACACCCGGTATACTTCGTCAGCAAATCTCTTCAGAACGCTGAGGTTCGATACCCGAAGTTAGAAAAACTGGCCCTGGCTCTTGTGATAACAGCCAGACGCATGCGACACTACTTCCAAAGCCATACCATCGTGGTCAGAACCGAACAACCCCTAAGACAGATATTGATGAAGCCTGAGCTAGCAGGAAGATTAATCAAATGGTCGATCGAGTTGTCAGAATATGACATCCAATACCAGTCCAAAGGAGCCATCAAATCACAAGCACTAGCCGACTTCATTGCAGAACTCACTTTAGACGAACAAGATCCTAAAAATAGCATATGGACACTATATGTCGACAGCACCTCAAACAACAAGGGTTCCGGAGCAGGAATACTCCTCGAGAACGAACATGGAGCAACATTAGAGCAATCTTTGCAATTTACTTTCCACGCAAGCAACAATCAAGCAGAGTACGAAGCTCTAATAGCAGGATTGGGACTGGCTCATACAATGGGCATCACGCAGTTAAACGTGAAATGCGATTCCCTTCTTGTGGTACAACAAGTAACAGGTAACTTCCAGGTAAAAGACCCATTACTAGAGAAATACAATACCATTGTTAATAACCTCGTCAACAATTTTCAAAAATTTAATATATCCCATATACCTCGTGAAAAAAATGATAGAGCAGATATCCTTTCGAAATTAGCAACAACCAGAAGTCAAAATACAATACCTGTACTATCTCAACTAATGCTTGAAGAACCTAGTGTTATGCCAATTTCGAGTGTTTCACAGGAAGACGACTGGAGATCCCCCTTCATAACCTACTTGCAAACAGGTAGCTTACCAAGCAGCGTCCAAAACACACAAAAATTCAAAAGTCGAGCAAGTTTCTACACACTACTCGGAAACGAATTATACAAAACAGGATTCACGAGACCTCTCTTAAGATGTCTAAACACAGAAGAGGCCAAGCTGGAAATAGATAAAGTTCATGAGGGCGTTTGCGGCACACACATAGGCGGCGCCAAAATCCTCCGAGCAGGTTACTATTGGCCGACGTTACAACAAGACTGTATGAACAAAGTCAAGCATTGTGATTATTGCCAACGTCATGCACCGATCATCCACAACCCAGCCGAGCAGCTACACACGACCGAGATATGCTGGCCGTTCAACAAATAGGGCTAGATATCCTCAGACCCTTTCCACTCGCCCCAGGCCAGGTTAAATTTTTAATTGTCGCCATTGATTACTTTACAAGATGGATAGAGGCAATACCATTGGCAAAAATAACTTCCGAAAAAATGATTTTCTTTGTATGAAAAAACATACTATGCCGATTCGGTATTCCTCAATTCATCATTACTGACAATGGAAGACAATTCATAGATAAAAAGTTCACAAATTTCTTACAAAATTTCAAAATAACCCAACAATTCTCTTCCGTCAAACATCCACAAACTAATGGTTTAGCCGAAGCTGCCAATAAGATCATTTTGCAGAGCCTTAAAAAAAAGCTCGAAGACTCAAAAGGAGAATGGGCCGAGCTTATCCCTGAAGTGCTATGGAGCTATAACACAACTGAACAATCATCAATAAGGGAAACCCCCTTTAGGTTGGTCTACGGATGCAACGCCATGATACCCATTGAGGTATCCCTACAAAATACCAGAACTACAAACATCAGTGAGAAGGACAACATCGAAAACAGAAAAGCCGAGCTCGACCTCGTAGAGGAAGATCGAGACAAATCAGCACTACATCAACTAGCAGCTAAACGAGCTATAACTCGAAAATACAATAAGAAACTCAAACCGAGGACCTTCTTGGCGGGAGATCTAGTTCTTAGGAAAGTCGAAGTCATACGAAAGCCACAAGGACACTGCAAGCTAAGCACTAACTGGGAAGGCCCTTTTCCGAATCCAACAAGTTATCGGTAAAAGAGCATACAAAATACAAAAGCTGGACGGAACTATTCTACCAAACACTTGGAACACATCATCTCTGAAAAATTACTTTAGCTAGTCTATAAGTCAGACACGGTGATGCACTCTTTTTCCTACTACCAGATTTTATCCCTAAGGAGGGTTTTGCTGGAGAGGTTTAATGAGGCACACCACCCCGCACTTTTCAATTCCAACATAATAAAATAACCACAATTATCTGTTCCCCGCCTCATGTTCTACTCGTCTGACAAACAATGCTAACGATGCGACAATTTTAAAGCTATCTTTCGAAAAATAAATCAGGCATATAACAAAAACATAAAGCCAAATTTTTACCATTATCAAATTTGTTTGGTCAAGGGCCAACAGTTCAAAACATCTAGAAACAAACGGCTACAAGCTTACAGAGTCTCAAAACACAGTCACAAAATAAACCCTCATACGAGGAAATCTTATACCAATATGTTCAAAAGCAGTCAAACAGGCGCTAAAAACGAACAACAATAATAAACTTATCCAAAAAAGTACAAAAAACAAACTATTACAATGAAGCTAATCTCATGGAGCACCAACGTTTTCACCTTCACCCTCAATATTGTCATCCTCATCTTCAACCAAATGACCATCCACTACCACTTTATAGGGGTCTATCATCGCCAAATCAATAGCAGGAGCCAAAAGCTTTGCCTGCTCGACAGTTCTCTCAAAACCAGCCGCAAACATCTCTAGGCCGTGATCCTCCTTTTCAGCTTCGGCCTGCTTCTTTTCGACGCCAAGAACCACCAACCTAGCCTCAAGCGACATATTCTTCTCCTTCAAATTCTTTTCCGAATTTTCACACGGTGTCAACTTTTCTTACAAAGAGTTCACTATATCAAGAGCATCGCGCAGTTTGCTTGACTTCTCCACATTATCCTGCATCAGCTGAGTCAGGGACGCCCTATCAAAAGAGTCCTGAGCATGTTTCAGCTCCTGAGTACAACCAATACATATAAGCCAGACTCCCATCACCTGGACAGCATACAAACAATCAAAACCAAATACAACAATGCATAAGCAACCAAAACAACAAAACACTACATTTTACTTGCAGATACTACGCAACCCCAATATCACCCACATCATGCACAAGTTTCACATCAGAAGGACTCTGAGCATGCTCATCAGCAACAATATGAAAGGGGAAATGCTCACTCCAAACAGACGACAAATCTTCATCTCCCCTATACCCGTGCAAGACCCTCTGATTATCAGTAAACCTCCTAACTTGATCCAAGTCAAATTCTTTCCCACCGAGCTTATCCTCGACTTCACCAGATTCCTTTTCCTTTTTCTCGCCCCTCTTCCTCTTATAGCTAACTTTCTTCACTGGAGAGGCCTGATTGACCTCGACACCAATCTCAGCTGCCGCAAGACTACTAGAACCTTGCCGCTCAACATTCTTCGTTCGGAAAAAAAGCACGTAAAAGCCACTGGACGTGACTTTGGGGGCTTTCTCACCTATAACAGCAAAACAACAAATCACATATCATGATAGACAAAACAATAAATAATCAAAATGTCAAATAACTTACATATATACTCCAACAACCCATCACTATCAAATTCAAGCTCGAAAATCTCCACAACAGAAAGCAAGCAAGATGAAGATATATGATTCACTAAAAATTCCACCATCATTTCATTTTTATATTCCATCCTATCCATACCTAAAATTTGCCTAGGCCTCGGAACCCAGAATAAGGAAAACCTCTCAAATAAACAATCATCAACATACCACAGCCAATTACTCTCATTAACACCTACTTTCAGAAACATAGATTTGAAACCCTTAAAAGAAGAACGATAAAGGCTGAAAATCGCACGACCTGGGGCACTAGCAAGATTTAACCAACACCCCCTTTTCACTCCCTTATATTGAAACAGAGCAAAAAACACTTCTAGAAATGGCTCAACCTGCAAAGTACCCATCAAAATTTCAAAGGCTCTAACGAAAGCCCACGAATTTGGATGAAGCTGGGAAGGCGCACACTTCAACTGCATTAGAACACCACACTCAAAATCCAAGAAAGAAAACCTAACCCCAACTCTACAAACATAGCACTATACATATAAAAATATTCGAACCCCTTATCGCGATGAAAAACGCGGTCAGCAGCATTGCATGTCAGAAACCTAAGGTTTATGCCACTACCCTCTCTAACCCAAGAAGGTGGCGAACCCAACTGGGATATACTACGATCATCATCAAACACGGACGCCCAACTTTTCACCGACTCAGAAACCCACCCATAGGGATTTACGGGATCCCAAACAAAAACCTCTTCGACGATTTTGTCAGCGTCATCCACTACCCCTTTCTTCTTCTTACCCTTAACCCTTTTCTCAACTACTACACCTTTTTCCTTATCCATCAGCAGAATACCAAACAACACTAGAAGAGAAGAAAGCATAAAGAAAATCAGAAAGAACTAACCTTTTTTGCTCATCCTCAAAGGCAAAAGAGAAGAAGTTAAACAATAGCAGTAAACCAAAAGTCTAGCAAATTTACCAGCCCACAACCACGTACTCAAGTAAAAGGCTGAAATTCTCAAACAAATCCCAACCATTGATTTTGAATACTAATCCACAAACCAACGCCCCTAATTCGCGACTTTCCCCATTCTCAATATAACATTAAAACACCCAACACGACCCCCAAAAATCTCTCTCATCATAAATTAAGTTACTGCCCAAACTCCAACCTTGACTAGCTTTTTCAAAAAACCAATTATAACACGTCGACCTTAGGGGCTACCAGTTATACCCAACTCCGAGCTATACAACAAACTCGACCTGTTATACCTCGGCCATGAAAAAACAGGTCAAGTTTGGGGGTTATGATCTGGCACCCAAACATTGACCCACAATCACGATATATAATCTCGGAGTTCGGTATAACTGTCACAAATATCCTTCCTAAACAAACCGCTCCAGTCAAACCACCACTATCTCAACAAACAAGGATAACACTTAATGTAGACTCCGTCAAACCAGCAACAAAGATATCAATAACAAACCTTGATACGAATAACAGAACGATTCAATATATATACTAGAAAACTACTACTCCAAAGATACGGAATTCATTCCAATCTTATTCTGATCTCTCTCACACTCATACTCATTTGAGCGTTTGAGTCTCTTTACAGGTACCCAACACCGCCTCCCCACAGAACAGACAACGTTCTATTCTCTTCACATCTAAAAAAGCTAATTTTAGAATTCACCGAACGAGCTATACCTCGGAGTGCATTTTTACATAGAAACATATTTTTTTGTTTTTTTATTCTTACCGTAAATATTACCTTTTCATGAACTATACTTTGACAGTCATATAGGTGAGACAATCAAATCAAATTAATTGAAACCCATAAATATGCTAAACAATCCATTTGGAGGAAGGTTTAATTAAACATTGTAAGCTGGAAGAAAATTAAAAGTGACGTTGACGTCCATGGCTACACCACAGACACACACTCTGCATATTTGAACTTTCAATGCAATTAATAGCCACTAGAGAAGGTGTCCGATCCGATCCGTTACACCTATTTTTGTTCCATGCATGCATCATGTAGTAATAATTAATAAATATTAAATAAAATAAATTTAGATTGTTTTAGTTGATTTTGTTTATTTCTCGAACATTATTACTGTATAAAATGGTGGATTCTATGCCATGTAAATTACGCGTGCCATGCACAACATAGAATGAGTCAAAGCGATAAATAGGTTGTTTTTTGTTGGAAGACTCTTACCCTTCTTAATCAAATCGAATTGACTTGGTCAAGCTATATGTTTAATTTTATGAACACAAAAAATTAGTTATCATATATTTATATATATTTATACATAATCTTGTCATATAATTTTTAATAAAAAAATCAACTACTATAATAATAAAATGCTTTATAGCAAAAGAATCATAAATTTTAAGAGATATAATATATCCAATAAGATTTAGTAAATTTGGAAGTGAAATATATCTAAACAAATCAAATTTTGAATTTTAAATATATAAAATGATGATTTCAACGTCAACCTATTTGTCATATTTTCAAAGGGTCTTGAATATATTGAAAATTATTCTCTTTTTTTTCTTTTTTGAAAGAACTGAAAGAATATTGTCAATGTTGTGATCTTTTCTACGACACATCATCTTACACGTATAGCGTATTATTCATTGCATGATTTACAGCCACTAATAACTTTTATATTATTCAACTACTATTTTATTAGTTTTTAAGGCGGAAGCCAGTAGAATTAGTAGGTTAATTATATTAGTTAATTATAATAAGAGAATATAAGTCTTATATTATTTAAAATAGTGAATTTTGTATTATGTATTAGTTTTATGGTTATATTTGATTTAACATTAAAAAGAAAAGAAATATGTTTAAATGCATTGAACGTTTTCTCTTTTATGTTTGGGTACTTTTTTTTCTCTAAACGCCAACGTAGTTTTACGTTCTTAACTTCCATTTACAAGAAGTTAGAAATTGTAACTTTGTGTTTAGAAAATTACGTTAGGATTAAATTCATTTTTTTGTTATTAATTCTACATTTTATTTCCTTACTTGTAGTCTTAGATAAAAGAGTATAGAGAGTATTAAAAAAATTATAAGTAATATGATTTAATAAAGTACATTTTGATATATTTTTTATATATTATTTTTGCTTTTGATATAAAAATATATTTTGTCAATTTTATATATTATTTTTATTTTAGTAAGTAAATATTAATTTTATTATAAAATTAATTAATAATATCTATTTAAATATCTAAATTAAAATGATAGAATAATATAAAAAATTTGTTTAAGTTGATGTCTATTTTAGTAATTTTTTATGTAAAATTAATTTTGAGTAGTGCAATCTAAACAATATTTACTTTATTATAATCCATTTTGATACAAAGATTACCAAACATAAATTACTTTAACACAAACTTACTTTTCATCAAAATCAAGTTTACAAAATTAATTTTATGCAAACTCCTGTTTACAACCTAAAATCCAAACACACACACATCGTCCAAGTTATGAAGACTTTTCCTTTTTCTACTATTATAAATAATTCATGTACCTTTTATTTATAAAACATAATTGAATTGATTGAGTTATATATTTAAATAAGCTGTGTGCTTATTTTTTTCTAAACTCTTTAAACATAAGAGATGTATTCTTGGTTTAGCCAACTAAAATAAATTCTTAGCTATTTTCACTATAACAAGATTGTTAATCTCACAAAGATTGGTGATCTAAACGACTTTCGGGATCAATTTTATCATATTTATCAAGTTATTACTTATTACAAAATACAAATTGAAACTTCAAAGCAATTATTTAGTTTTATATTAAAATATCATTATAGAAAATTTTCACTAACATTTAATTTAATTATTGTTCATATCTAGACTTAAAGTAGTAGTCCAATCTATTTCATTCAATCAAACTCTTCTTATTAAATTGAACTCCTTTCTTATGACCTAGTCCGAGTTATAATATAGAGTAATATTATATATTTAAATCTTTTTATGAACTAAGTCTAACTAAATTAAATAATAAAATTTAAAATAATATTAATTATAAATATTTTTATTATGTTAAATTAGTCTAATATATAGTATTATTCTATAATATATAAAATCTCTCATTACTTCGATTATCACCATAACTAATTAACTCAACATAAAATAACGTTTTTCATTGTAAGAAAAATAACAACAGTAGTTCAATGTCATTTGAAGTAGTCATTGTTAAAACATGAGTAAATCTTATTTTCTATTCTTAAATACCTCAATACTCAAGTATTTTATCATTCAATTTGCACATAGTATGTTAAAACTATTTTTAAGTAATTTAAACATCATAATTCTTTACAAATATCCCATCATTATCTAAACAAGAAGGATAAAATAGATCATCCAAAGACGTTTGAAACGGTGACGTGACCCATTCTCTCCTTTTTTTAGTTTGAGATAATATCTTGAAACAATTATAATTAAATTAACTGAACAATAATTAATTATATAAATTCATTTATTTGGGATGGATTTTCTTTGTTTATATGATCTCTATATCTTACTGAGGCAATAGTATAAAAATATTACAACATTTTTTAAAAGGGTGTATATGTTTTTTTTTTAATATTAATTATTTTCTAGTAATCAAAACTTAAATATAAGATAACCATTTATATGTGTGTGTGTGTGTGTGTGGGGCAACGGTTTGAGTCTTTCCTCGTTCGATATGAACAATGTGGGTTACCATGATTCTATGAATACATGTCTCTCTCAAAATTCCCATCGGCGGAACCAAACGTGGTCCATGGTTCCTCAAATTCTTCATATATATCTTTTGGTGGAAACAATCATTTTCCAGTATTTGATATTTCACAAGAGACACGGCTTTATATACGAGCATCAATTTTTTTTTATAAAAATAATATTCATATACCAAAGATTCTTGACATTCATGTAAAAATACTATTATTACTAATTGATTGTCACTACAATAAAAGTGTCGAATAGCGACAATTTATTTTACCATTTGCGGTAGTTTGAAATTGTTTTTTAGCGGCCGTTAACAATAAAATCGCTGCTAATTTATCAAATATTGCTGCGCTTGATAAAATTACCAACCAAACCGCCGCAGTCTTTCAACTTGGCTGTGTCTAGGTAAACTGACGCTAAATAGCTACCGCAATCCTCCACCTGTATTGTAGTGTGTGTATTCAAATTATTTTTCAATTAATAAAACAGAGAATAAATATATGTTTAGTTGTTAAAGAAGTACTCATTTCAAAATAGTGTTTATTATAAAGAGTGTATGTACACGTATGCGAGATTATTTTTCTTATAATCACAACTTGAACCTAAAACCACTAATTAAGGGAAATGAGTATTTGTGATTTGTCACTCCAACTAAGTGTGTACGTGTGTGTGCGATGGCCTAAGATATTGAAATGATAAATTGTCTTTCATTAAATTGCATAGAGACGTTGTTTTTCATTAAATTTATTTCATTTTTCTACATTTATATTATTGTTTAGTAAATTAATTAAATTTTCTTAACTTAAAAATAAATAAAAATTTATTTAGTTCTTAAAATGCTTAGAATCGACAGAACGAATTCAATTAAGAATATAGGTAACAGAATTTGATTGGAACTATTCGCATCCTCCTGGTTTCTAGGGATTGTGTTAAGATTATTTTTATGGCTACTTTGTGCCATGAATTAATTATAATACAATAATTAATATGTCACCGGCTTGCTTGGTGCAACTGTGCAAGTATAATTATTAATTAACAACCATTGAACCTATTGATGCTGATGATAGTTAATAATCAAGTAGTCATATGTTTCACTAATTTTAATTGTTCTTTTTTTTTTGTTATAATTTTTGTCGTTACATGACTAAAAGATGCCTACAAATTGGGTTATTTTGTCCCAAACCCAAAATTTGTTTTGGTCATTTCTTCAGTTAAACAATACGAAGAAAATGGGCCCTACAGGCCCATATAAACACTTGAGGTGATTAAAATGCTATAGTTTACTAACATAAGTTGGCACAGATGAATGCGAGTATGTATCCTTTAATCATTTCTTTTGGGTTCGATACTCATTGTTACTGGAGGATGAAAATAGAGCTTGCTTACTTGGGAGGATCAAAGTGGGCCTTTGCAGTACTAAAGAATTAGTTATTGGACTCCTGACGTAATGGATACCCTGGTGTAAATAAAAAAAAAATAAAATGCTACAATTTAATACAAAAATAAATGCTACAGTTTAACCATGACTGCTTGACCAAAAAAAGATGACCGAAAAAATAAATAATTGAACTACTGAATCTAGTCTTCATTCAATGCCTGATTGTCTATGTAGTTTTCCTTTTAAGTTTTCGATAGTATCTCCTAATCCTATACATCAATAGTCATTGATAGCTAATTTTTTTTTTTTTTTTGCTCGATGCTAATTTTTTATTTTTAAATCCTTCTAAATTCTAATACCCTTTTCTTCCCTCATAACAAAAAGGGTCTAGCCTAATAAACTATTTTGTCGAGAAAAGCCCAAATAAATTAGGGTTCTTTTTGATATACTTTTTCACCATTGCCATTTGCCAACACTTTGAGAAGTCCACTACAAAAAATGTTAGTCTATTTTTTCCCCACATTTTTCTTTATTTCTATTAAATCACTGGCTTATTAAATCACATGAGGAAGTCAAGAATGTCCTCTTTAGTATTGGCAAAGACGCTAGGCGAAGACGGTTACCCAATTTTAATTTACAAGAAAAATTGGGAGATAGTGCAACAATCCGTGTATGGCTTTATAGAGGAGCTTTGAAGGAATCCAAGAGAGATCAATAGGATGAATGCGGATGAATTGGATTGAATATAGCTAAAATTTTAATTTGATTTACACTTAAATTATCGGATCGAATTCAATATCTGTATTTTTTAAGTTTAGATCCGATCTGATTTCCACATTTATAAATTGGATCGGATATCGGATATATCTATAAAATATATAAATATTTTTAAATACTTATTTTTATTAAAAATATCAATAAAATTTTTTTTCTCATTTTTTAAACATATTTATTCTTAAAATATTATTAAATATATTTTTTTAAATAATAAAAATAAAATAATATAACATATATGATAATTATTAGTTGAAATAATACATAAAAAGAATATTCACTTATTTATTTATTTATTTATTTCTGCGGATCTATAAATATACAAATACCTACCTGAAATTTGCAATTCGATTCTATTAGTGTGTGGATCGAATAATTTTAAAATTGAACTCGGATAAATACTGAAGATATGCATATTGAATCCGATCTATAAACATCCTTAAACTTAAAAAGATCAATCAGACATTGATTGTCCTTATTCAAAAACCCAAATCCCATTATTCATAAACCAATTCGGTCTCATTGCTTTGTGCAATGTTATCTATAAGTGTCACTAAGATTTTAGTTGGAAGATTGAAACCGTTTCTCTCTCAAACAATATCAGCAAATCAATCTAATTTTGTCTCCGAGAGAATTATTTATGATAATTATTGGAGAGGTTTATACGGTTGAATTTATTTCGACGGTAAATATATTACTGATAGATTTTTTTAGTAAATCCAACGATAAATATGATGATACTTAACGTTTTTTTGTAATGAAAGCAGTCACAATCGGGTAGTCTAGGACTAACAGGATAAGGAAGAGTGTTTCGAAATGAGCAGAGAATATGAATGGCGGGTTACTTGGTGAATATATGTAATGTTTTTCAAGATGAGTTTAATTTTGAGACATTATACATGGCTTAAAAATAGCATGGTTTCTAAATTTTAAGAAGCTCATCATTGAAACTGACTCACAGGCTGTGTGGTAAGAGTGATTAATCAAAGGCAGAAGATGGAAGAATGTCCAGATGCTCTTATCAGATTAATTACAACCTACTTTATAAGGAATTGGTGCCTCAAATTTGTTCATACATATTGAGAAGGAAATAAATGTGTAAATTGGCTAATTAGAAAAGAATTGAACATTCATCCTAACTTTTATTTTATTGATCAATCGCTTAAAGGATTAAGATAGATTGTCGGTAACACTACTAGAAAACTAGTTATTACAGACGGATATTTTCGACGGATTTTATCCCACGGAAATACAGAGGAAATTTCAGAGGAATTTTTTGTCGGAAAACCAAAAAAATGGATTAGTATAAATTACAGACGGAAAAGAGAATCCGTCGATAATTTCGTCAGAAAAATTAATTTTTTTCCGTGAGAACTGATTACAGACAGATTTTCCATCTGTAATTAAATAGACTAAACGCTACGTTTTATTAAATTATTACAGACGGATTTAAATTAAATCCGTCAAAAATATTAAATTAAACTTAAGTGAAACACAGCTCCTTCCAAATGAAACACGAGCTTCTTCACTCCGTAGCACGAGCTACTTTTCTCTCCGTGGCTGCTACTTCTGCTTCTTCCGCCGCTGCCACTGCCGCCGTTGCATCGCCCAATCTCTCTCTGTCATCCCTTGCGTCGCACGAGATCCCTCCGTCGCCGCTCTCGTCGCATCTACTCCCATCGTCGCAGAGCTCTCTCTGCCGCTGCTCTCATCGCATCTGCTCCCTCTGGCGTCTCTTCCATCTAATCTCAACTCGCTCTCTCAGTTCTTCTCGTAACCATCTCAAATTTCAGGTATATATATCCTGATTTTGTGATTCTGTTCTTCGTGATAAATCTTAGGGCTCAATTTTTCTTTGCCAATTTTGGGTTTATCATACTCTGCTTTTGTGCTTTGTTTGAATCTGCGAGTTTACTCTGATTTTGATGAATTATTTTCTGCAATCGAAGCTTTTTTGACCTAAAATTTATGGTAGGCCATTGCTTTCTATAGTTTTTAACTTTCATAGTTTGATATTGATTTTGATGAATTTTGCAGGTTTTCTCTGAAGAAAGGTGGAAGGGATGGCTTTGGTAATTGGCATCACAAGCACACGAGATTCTGAAAGCCTTTTAAGGTGTCCCTCTTTCACAACTCATTCACCTCTTTTTTGTCCCTCCAATATTCTTAAATTATCAGCCAAATTATATGGATTCTTCTATTTTTTTTTTGCTTTTTCTTTTACAATAATATTTATTCTTCAATTTTTTTATCTTTTTTATTTCTCCCTGAGATTGGATATCCATTATCAAACATGACTAATCTTTTTTCAATTATACTATATCTACACAAAAAATTTGCTGTCAAGCCTATCCTTCACTTCATCAAAGTAGTATAGTATGACTAAAATGACAGTACATGAATCTTTTTTATGCAGGAAAGAATGACTCTACTGAAGCTCCTAGCTGAGAAAAAGTATCCTCTCATGTAATCTAAGGAAATATATAATTAGGAAGAATTTGCTTTTTTTTTTCCTTGATTAAAATTAGAAACAGTAAAATAATTGAATAGACTAAAGCTGAGATGCAGATGTTAAGAGGCAATGTTCAAAAACTGCAACTACAAAATTGGAATCTTACTCAATCAAACACACACATGCTAGTGGTACATTTTACATCTTATACATTCATATTAATATCATTATTTTTACAGGGATAATAATTCTATCTAATTGCTCTTGCAGGAGCTTAATTTAGGAAGGGAAAGGGTGAGCTTATATATATATATTTAGACTGCAAATTTAAATTTTATTATCTTGCAATGATATAAACCTTTTGATGAAACTCATTTTCAGATAAAAGCATTGCAACATGAACTTGTATAAAGGGCTGCTTTATTTAAAGGGACCAAGACCAACATTGAGGTTGTAGTGGTATGTTTCTAACATACAATTCTGAGCTTCATTTAGTTTTGTACCTTGGAAATGTTACATGTTAAGAAAAGGTGGAGATGAAGAATGGAAACTTGGCGGATGATGGAGATGATGAAGCAGGAAAACCGTCCCTAGAAGCTAGCTATCACAAACAGAGGAACATGAATAATAGAAGAAGATCCATTAGGCGTAGATGTAAATGCTTGCACGGTGCTCATTCTCTCCTACAAATTTAAATCTATCAAATGTTTCTTTTCTTACACTTGTTATTTAATGGTTATTGACTTGTAATTTTTCAGCTACTCCTTCCCAAAGAATCCACCAAAAACTGTCCCTTTTTGAAATATTTAATTCATTTGTTTGTAGCTATTTTCTCATCTAATTATCTCATTTCATGGTTTCTAAAGTCCTGTCAAGCATGAGAAGAAAGTATTGGAGATGATTAGAAGAAAGTTAAAAAAGACTGTTGCACTTGACATTGTCAATTTCGGTGAGAAAGATGAACGAAAGACAGAGAAGCTGGAAGCACTCCTTGCAGCTGTGAACAATAATGATACCAGCCACATTGTTCATGTTCCAGCTGGTACAAATGCTCTTTCTGATGTGCTCATAAAGTTTGTGAATTCAATTCATCTTATTTGATTTTTGTTTCTTACTTTTTAATAAGGATTCCCATTTGATCCAGGACTTCTTTGATATACATGTGAGTTAAGGAATTTGTTTATTATCTGCTCGGCTTCTATCTAATTCTGTTCTATTTTCTTCCAATTCTGATTGGAGTTTGGGGCTTTGGACTCTTGTGCTTTTTCTTTTAATCCTTTCCCCAATTATTTACTAGCTCACCAAATAGACATTGGCTCGTCCTTCATATATTTTCTTTGCCAAACCCAATAGCAGAAATGGCATCCTTTTTCTTGAACTTTTAGAGATTGCTGAGCAAGCAAAAAGACGTGCTGAGGTTGCAAGGTAAGCTTTTACTTTAGTTCACTACACTTGTATTATATAACGTTGATTAATGATTGAATAAAGGATAAATTACACTTAACTCTCTTGAGATTACACATGACCCTATGAAAATATACTAAATTAGAGATTTTGTTTGAATTGATTAACATTTTGAAGGAGCAGATTTGTTGAGCATTGAATTGAATCAGATTGGGTACATTTTGAAATGAACTCTGTTGAAAGAGTTTGTTGCATGCATTCTACCTGTTTGCTATTTTGCCTATTTCTGGCTTTCTGTCGTCATTATTCAGGAGAAATTTGGAATAGATTTTATGTGTGTGAAAGTGGAATGAGCTTGTAGGGTCTCAAAATCTGGCTGGCTTTTACTTAGTGGTACTGTCCTCTGCATTACAGGTATGTGTGTCTGTTATCATCTTGATAATATTCATCATCATTGTCCATTGATACAGAAGTAGGAATATTATCTTTCAATTTAAGGACTTTTTTGTTTCTCTGTCAATTCATGTTATTATATTATCAACTTGGCATGCTCTGGTTTGGCTATTGACTAAATTTTCTATATGAGAATTGTGCACTGAAAGCTTTGCATTTTTACTTTTGTGGTTTAGAAGTGATTGAGCTTGAAACTGATGCCGCAAAGATTTTAGGCATGAACCGCCTGTGATGGCTTGTGAGGTTTCGATTCTCCAAAAAGAACTAGACGTGCTGACTGTTTGTAAACTTACATCTGTCCCTATAAGTATGCATTAACAAGTGAACTATATTCTGCCATTATGTTGCAATATGCTAGGTTCATCCTAGAAACTACTTGAGTCTGTTTGGATGAGGGATGTTGAATGATATGAAGAGAGTGATTCGACGAGAGTTTAAAAATTTACGGAAAAATAGATAGTGTGAGGAACCTTCCCCTAAGACACCCCAAAACCTGTTAAATGCGGTTCTGAAGTTAGAGCCTACTGCCTCATGGAGTTGCTTATTTAAGAGGTATATTTTCCATAGTGTTTGTCATATATCATAGATGCCAATGCAAGAATATAGTTGCTGCTGTGTGGCTGTTGTTTTTCTGCACTTAAGCACCTCTCTTGTGTCAGTTAATGATCATCACCTTTAAGTGAAAGATATCATCAGTTAATGAAAATGAAAATGAAGATGATGTTTGATTGTTTGTTAGATCAGTTATATCAATAAAACCTCTCAGTGACATAATAATCCATTAAATTCTGTGATATTTGTATTCATATATCTCGTTGAAAATGTTGTCTCAATTTTATTTAGTGGAACATGAATAATTGCCATACTTCATATTTGTTTTGTGAATTACACACAATTTTCGCAATTTGAAATCAACTATGCTTAACTAATGTAACGTAATTGTAATATTTCAGGCTCTTGACACCTTCAACATTGCAGTAGTTTCTCCTATATACTATGTCATGTTCACAACACTTACAATCCTAGCTAGTGTGATAATGTTCAAGGTATCATCAACTAATTTTGGCATTTAAGTTTTAGTCTCTGTGTATTTCAGTTGCATTATAATTACAAAACATATTCTTTTGGAGTCTGCCGGTTGAGAAATGAAGTTAATAAACTGGAGGAGAGGCTTGGAGTTGCTGAGGATCATCTCAAACAAAAGGTGCTGTATAGTCTGGTCCTGTTATTTCATGGAATTTGAAATCATGTTTAGTATATCTAAATGCATGTTTTTAAATCTACTGCCATGCAGAATCTGAAAATCAAAAAACTGACAGATGAAAAGAAATGTGCATTGGCTACACAATATGTGGCAGAAGCAACTCTTAGAAGGGTACATGCAAATCAAAAGGATGATGATATTCTCCCAATTGACAGCATCATTACTCCATTTGAAGCTGAGATTAAAATATACAAGAATGAGTTACAAATAATGTAACTCCCAGCAAGGATGCATTTATCAAATAATTAATTAATTTAATGTAACTTCTTCTTCCTCTTTATATGATGCTATAAGAACAATACACTGAGTATATGTTTTGAATTATAGTTGATATATCAACACATTTTGTTGATGTATAGTTGTTATTTATTATTATAGTTGACGTATCAATATATTTTGTTTATTTTTTGAATTATATTGGCTTCCTTGATTATAGTATTTTTCTTTTACTTCGATAATATAATAAATTTGTTTATTTTTTTGAAATATTATAAATATTTGAATACAAATTAGATAAAAAAATTTATTTATTAAATTTATATTTATTTTGTATGAAAAAAGGTGTATTTTGTAAAGAAAAAATCTAAAAAAAATTTATCTTACTGATGGATTTACAGACGAAAAATTCGTCTGAAAATTTTTTTGTAATTACAGACAGAAAATCCGTCTGAAAAATCTGTCTGTAATTACAGACGAAAAATCCGTCGGAAAGTTCGTCGCCTTTGGGATATGGATAGAAATTTTACAGAGGGAAAATCCGTCGGTAACTGGTAAAAATCCGTCTGTAATTTTTCGACGGAAAAAAAATTCGTCGGTAAATAATTTTCGATGGGACTTTTACAGAAGGACAAAATCCGTCGGTAACCAAAAATCCGTTTGTAATAAAGACTAAATCTATCTGTAAATCTGTCTGTATTAATCGATTTTCTAATTGTGTAATGTTAGGAAAAAAATAGTAAGAACTTGTTTTATTTAGTATTTATTAATTATTATAACCGACTAACTATCTTTTTTATTTATATATTTTTTTAAATAAAAGGGGTAAATTTACCCATTTTGGTTTTTTATTTCTAGGCCAGTTCATTTTGAATTTGGTAGTTTGACCGTTTATCTCTTCACAAAACTTTACTTATTCAATGTTTTGACAGAACAAATAAATAATAAATAAAATAAGAATAAAATTTATTAAAAAAGTAAAATTTAAATTCTTAATACTTGTTTAAATGGACAAGTGAATTGATGATCACTCGACCAACTTAATTTAATCTAACTATTTTATTTATTCTATTATTAATTAATTTATTTTTTTTCAAGTATCCGGACAACAATTTATTTATTTATTTTAAAAGAATATATAACTTTTAATCATAAATGTTAAGTGTTTCGGTCCAATCTAATATAGATTGGAGGTCTATTCTATAGACTACCAACTCGACAGGTCATTGACTTGTACACAATATATAGTGACCTGCACATTATTTTACTTTTTAATGAATACTTGGATAGTTAATAAAAACTTTCAGGCAGATGAGTCCCTCATTCGAGTACAAGATATAAATGAGGAGGAATTTACTCCTTCTCAAAAGTACGCTACCTTTATCCTAATTGATCGCCATATCGTACGAATGCTTACTTTAGCATTAGAGTGTCCTTACATGCAGGTAGCTCCATCCGCCGCAATGATCAAGACAACACATCTCCATAAAACTCGCGTCTAGGTTCAGATCAACCTATTGCTCATGATCTGAAGTCCATTCGATCCACCATTCTAGGGAGCAACCGAACACTAAGCAAAATGATTATTTACAGCTTTTACATCTACGGTTACTATTAAAATAAGCGAGGTATTAGGTCTATATATTCAAACCTTTGAATAGATGAAATTGTTTATAATATGCCTTTTAATCACCCTATTGATATTACTCAAAAGTGAAGCCTAACTCAAGAGAAATGATGAAGATTTAAATATCAAAAAATGTAACTTAGCTTCATTCACAAAGTAAAGGCCTGTTTGTTACTCTATCTTGTTTGGCTTTTAAAAAATGTTTTCTCTTTTTATTTTTAATATTTTTATTTCAGAATTTTATTCAAAATGAAAATGGAAATACTAGAAACATTTTTCTTTTAAACTTTTTCACAAAATCTTAAAAATAAAAAATTTTAAAAATGAAAATACAAACTAAATAGACCTGAAAGCACTCGGTAATTACTTGGCATGACACAGTATTATTGATCACTGAATATTAATCAATTGTGCACATGAACTTACTATAATATTATTATCAGATGTTAAATTATTTATGCCCGTGAGTTACAACAATATGTGGTAGGTGTTTCTCGATGTTATTGATTATGCATATATAGACGAAAAAGAAAATATATTAATAATTTAGAGCGTACAATTAAATCTAACTAATTAATTTATTAGAGTACAAGTATATATAGCGCATGAAAGTAGGAATTCAAATTTCGAAGAGAAAATTTGTCTTGATCGAAAGAAATATTGTTTGGAATTCATACGTTGTCACTTGTCACGGGCCATGATCATATATTATTAGGATCTGGATTTTGCACTCAACACATGGCTGGTCATGAGTGTTGGTATATACAACAAAATTAAACCAGTAACGAACTACTAATAATTGAGAACCACATCATGTAGTTGTGATTGATCAAACTCAGAAGGGATATTAATTTTTCCTGCCCATATATCATTTACTTGAATCTAACAGAATTACCTTGGTTAGGAAGATCATGTTAGAAAATAAATGAAAGTGGCTGGTTCGGTTTTAATGTCTACATTAATCGACAAAGAAGACAAATAAATATAAAAAAGGAAAAGTCTAGGGACCAGCAATTTTTGTGATTGTTAGCCATCAACTAGCCATCAATGATGATTTGATGGTGTGAAATTGGTGTGAGATTTCATCCAATGGCTCACCTTCCTCTGCTGGTTACATGCTGGCCAAAATTCAATAAAACTGCTGACCCCTAGCATTGCTCTATAAAAAATATAAAATATGTGATAATTTTATCTAAAACCAAAATCTTTAATGAGATATAATAAAGTGATAATATTCCCACTCAAATCTATCTTAAATCTCAAACATATTCAAAATATAACAAGTTATTGTTAATTTTTCATTTAGTTTCCTTCTAATGCAAGTTATTGTTTTAAAATCTCTTTCACTCTCTCTTTCTTCTCTGCATCATTTTATCTCCCTTCCCAATTTTTTTTTTGCTCGTTAATCCACTGTTACAGAAATTCATTCAGTTATTATTAGCCATCTTCTTATTATGTGCTTCTATATTTGTATGGGTGTTATTTATATATCTACAGTAATCTCAAGTCTTAACTCACAAACTTAAATTGTGCGACTCTATATATAGTGTGATATGCTTTAAGCCTAAGTTATTATTATCGGATGTAAAATTATTCATGTGTGGTTAAACTTTTCGGATTAAGAAATGATTCACCACGGATATTGTTAAATTTTTAATGTCAAGTTTTTTTTATTGCTATGAATAATGGCTTGTATATGTAATTAACTGTTTCCTTGTTTGAACTCAAATCGTATATTTTGCTTTTATTATTATTATCTAATGATATTCCACAGTTTAATTATAATGATCAATGATACTATTCTACAATTCGTTAATAATTTGTTTAGTTAAGTTATAATTTAGAGGTATAATTATTCATGTATTTCTTTTATCAGTGTAAGTTTTTAAGAAAAATTTTATGGCATGATGTTTCGCACTTTTATAACCTAAAGATCTAGAATTTGATCCTTTGTTGACTCTAAAAAAAATATTTTAGTATAAGATAATATATAAAAAATAAAGAAAGTCTATGTAAAAATATTTACACAAACCTAAAACAATTTTTGTGTGAAAAGTAGTTAAAAATATAATTATTTTTGTGTCTTTTTTTATTAACTTAAGTTTTTAGGACAACTAATTTCATTTAACTTCGTAAAGAAAGAAACTAATAAAAACTTAAATATTGCCCTAATAACAATGTAATACAAAAAGGTTATAAATCAAACTAAACAGAAGCTAAAGCAAATATAGCAAACAAACACTACTCTCGAATCCTTGATACCAAACACAAATCTAGGGTTTAATTAATTGTAAGTTGTTGATCCAACAATATTGTTTAACCGATAAGAAGCTTGACTGCAATAATTTGTAATCACTATATATATTTTTCAGTTTCTTGTAAATTAATTATATTCATCATCATCATAGTGATGTAGGGTTCTTTTGCATAGTTGGAACTACCGAACTAGTAGATTCCAATGCATGATCGAGACACGTGAATCAACAGGCATCATATTCATGCAACAACACCAACAATGTTCTATTTTGTTTTGTCACTTTGCAACTATTCCCGGATTTCACATCTTACTCTAATTTCTTGTAATTTGTAAAGCATTTTTTGTTGCAACATTAATATGCATTCATTTGTGTGGCGTTTCTTTTTCTTTCTATTTCGTAGTTTTTTATTTTTAAATTGTATTGCATAACTAAAAGAAAATGGTAAAGAAAAAAGGTTGTAGTAGTTTTCGAGAACTACAAAACCGAAAGAGAAATGAAAACACCCACAAAAAAATCTATTGTTTAATTTGTAAATATTTTAGTAAATATTAATAAGCACATGATCTTTGGCTCAAGTTATAGCAGTAATTCTACAGATTATTTTTTATCTAGATGCAAAAAAAAAAAAATTTGAAAAAAAACTCAAGGGAAAATAGTTTTAATTTATATTGGCTAGCACTTTTAGTTAGTAGCGCCCAATAGTTTTAGATTTTGTTTGGGTAAACTTATAAGAAAATATCTTTTTTTGAATTATTTTTTTTAAAGATCTTATAAAAAAAGTAATTTTATGCTTAAAAAAGATATTTTTTAAATTTTTCTAGTATTTTTATTTTTACTACTAAAAATTTATCAAACATACTAAAAAATAAAAAATATTTTTTATTAAAATATATATATATATCTTAATGACACCTAAATAAGCACTTAGTCTAACAATTTAATATCAATCTTTTAAGCAACACTTTTAAATATTGTTAACTAACTATTGGTCAAAAATAATAAATTATCCTGATAATGTAGCATTACTCAAAAATAATTTGATAATTTTATACCGCCTCATTTATTATTTTTTAAAATAAAACTACACAAATTGCAGCGGTTTGCAATTGTCATAATTGGTTTTTCATACTTTCACAATAGATTGTGACAGTTTGAAACTGTCACGATTGAATACTAAAAGCTCCCAAGTCCCAAATAGGATTTTAAGACACCAACATGTATCGGGAAGTAGCAAAGGCGAGCAAAGGATTCAAATGTTCTCTCTAAAGGATCTTGGAATGTTCAACTTTTTTTCTTGGTCTAAAGTTACAAATACAAATCAAAGCAATCTGACTTTGACTCCATCTAAGTATGCTATGGAAGATTAAATTTAGCCTTCTCATTGGAAATTAGTGAGAAGAATCCTTTGATTAGTGAAAAAAAAAAATCCTTTGATTTGTCCATAGTATATATAGTAAATAATGGTCTCATATTTATAAGGTGTACTGATTTTAGGATTGTTGACTATTGAACATATCAATTATGGAGTAAATTTGGATGATAGATAAAGTTTACACTCACGTACAGATAAAAAACGTACATAACATATATACATATAGAATAAGCACAAGAAAAAAAAACTCACAAAACATAATATTATTCTTTTTCTCTGTCTCTACACATTCTCAATATACATAAGAATAAATGTTAATGTTGCAAGTGTGATGAGTAGTGTATGAAATTAGTCTCACATTAAAAAAATAAGGAAGAGTGATGAGTTTATAACATAAGAGATCTATGAATTTACTACCTTAAGATTTTGAGTTTGATGTGATGCTTTCTCATCTTACGTTTGGAGAGAATCTTTTAGGTCACTATGCGTGCAATTCTATTTTCATGTCACAATATTTACTAATTAAGTGCACCTCATAGTATATAATGTTGCATATATTATTATATTATAGTATTGGTGGTAATAAGTAGTATAATTCAGATTCAGTTTAGTAAATAGTCTTCTCTTCACTCTCACTACAATTTATACTCTTGAGTTCATCAAGAACTCTCTATATCTATGTGTATGTGTATATCTATCTATATCATAGCTCTGAATACAAACATTTGGGACATCTCTAGAGACAAATCCAAATCCAATTTGACGCATCAACTACCAATTTCCCATCATCATCCCCAAGAAATACTTACCTAAAAGTTAAAGATATTGTGCTTCGGAATGTCTATGGTACATTTTTGTCATTCTCTCTCATAATTAAGCTAAGACTAGTATACCCTTTTTCGATGTACATTAATATAGATATGGATATATATAGTCATAGATGGTGTTTGTGGGTAACTGATTCTAAGATATAGCTCGTTATACTCAGCATTTGTACTCGCTTTTTTTCATAATGAATAAACTATACGTTGACTCTTTCAAAAACAGTGGCAGTAGGCATATGCAAAGACACTCCAACGTTTAAATTAGAAAAGGAATAACGTAGTAGAGATAATATTTAAAGTAAATGACGTAACTATGACCTAATGAATCACTTGTATTTATAACGTTTGTGTGTTTGTGGACGGTTATTGAAATCCTCTCAAACTTGTTGGGGAAATTCAGCTACTTGCTGCGTCTTAGTGGCCGGTTTTGTTTAGAGAGATTTGCGAAGAGAGATTATCGCGTTGGTTTGAATTAACACGTAATTATTTGCTTTGTTCAGATTCCAAGTTCATAGACTCCTATTGGACCGGGATATAACTAACGGATCAGATGGTATTGTGTCACACTTTAAACTTAAAAAAGTGTCTCCTATTATATATATTACATTATATTATAAACTAATATATTATATTAGTTATCTAACCATTTCTTTTTAAAAAAAAATAGTTAGAAGTTATATATAGCTAAGAGAGAGTAAGAGCCAAAAAGTCTAGCTTGTTCATGATGCTAAGATCCAAATGGCCAACGAGTTTCCAAAAGTACAATAATATAAGATCTTGTAGATCACACACGGCACTCAGCAGTAGCATAAATCAATACTTATTAATTATTAAGATATATAGAAGTTTACCCAGCCACAGATTTTCATAAAATGTGTGGATAAGGAGCATAGTACTTTAGGCTAAATTAGTCTCAAAAATTATTTAAGAGTAACAACCTAGATTAATTTTTAAATTTTTTTAAAGAAATGTTGGCATCGATAGAAGACACATAAAGCTGCAAGATGTTTTTTACACTTTTGAGTGGTACTAGTTGTAAAATGTAAATATATAAGTGTCCCTTTAATCAAAGGAATAATAGTATAGTTGAAGAAATAGTGTGACAAAATTTACTCTTTGTCAATACGTATAGTGTCTCAAATGGTGAATGAGATTCTCCTTGCCAGCTTCCAATTATGTTAACCCCACTGCCCAGCATCTCTTTCATCATCATCACGTTCCCATGCAGAACAAGAATGTTTGTATTCAGAAACATGTACTACTATTATATATTTCTTTCTTGTTTTATGACCCCACAATATATAAGCCTCCTCTTATTATTATTATTATTATTATTATTATTATTATTATTATTATTATGCATCCATGGCTTATCTAAATAGGACAAAGGTTAAAACAGCTTGCAGATATTGTCTTTTTTCTGTATTATGGAATGTCTTTGTGACTGAGCAAAATTCTTTCCATGAATCTACTACATATATATATATACTACTTAGCTTATAGTTTACATCCAACCATGGTGTTTTATTTTTTCATAAATAAAACGTTTTTTTTCTCATATGATATTCTTTATTTTTGTAGTTCAAAGCTTAATTTATTGTAGAACTAATCTTAGTTTCATTTAAAAGTTTATTACTCACCAATATATTAATATAATACACAAAATAAAATTTGAATTTTTGATATTTATTTAGACGAAATCAGTAAATTTACCACTCAATTAACTTGAATTAGTTAAAAAATAAGAAATATTATTCTCACAATTACAATAGACAAAACATTTAGGGTGAGCTTTTTTTTTAGTAAACACTCAATATGGTCCTTGTTCATTTTAAAATAGGACAAGGCAATTCCTGTCAAAAATAGATTCATTCTGGTCTCTGTCTTGGTCTTCCATGAGTCATGGCGGCCCCTCTGTAATCTCTCTTCACCAAACTTAACGGAAGAGACCTATGTGACATTTAACATTGCTGATGTGAACGTTGAGTCTCCGTTAAATACCTTGTTGGCAAATGAGCAATGGTCATGGATCAATTTGTCCCTCTATAAAAAATGGTAAGGGATTAATTTGTCCTCCTTTATTGACCAAAAAACTATGTTATTTGAGGATGATTCATCTCAATTGAGACCTCTCACTCCTATTCCAAAATCAAATAATTGAGATCTCATGACTCACTAAACCCATCGAATGAATTAACAATGTAACTATTACAATAAATTTAATAATTAGAGATGGTGTAATAATATCAGCAGAGATAATAGTTGTTGTAAATTCAGGGACTATCATCAAAGCTTCTCTGATTTGTGTCTACTCCAAGTTTAAAGCCTCCAAAGTTTAGGCCACCTAAAAAATTTGATATTGGATAACTTAGACTTTGCTAGTGTGAATATTAGCTATAAGACTTAAGCACATATATTTTGTTGTTTTAGTTATTTAATTATTTTGTTTACCAACGGATTTTTTTTAGTAATTTTGATGGTAAATTCGATGATTTTCGACAATTTTCTTGTAGTGTCATACAATTCTATTTGACTTGGAAGAGAAGTGAGAGGTTTTAATTTAGATGAATAATCACCTCCAAATAACATAGAATTTGGTTTAGTGTAATACGTGAAACGAAGTTATTTTTGGTGAAAAAAAGGAACAACTAATCCTTGATTATTGTTGTTGAGTTAAGAATTTATTTAACTTAATTGATGATAATAAACATTATTTTTATTAGATTAACTACCCAATTAGTTTTGATTATGTTTGATTAGTGTTGCAGGCCAAAGAAATATTGTTGTAACAGCCCAATAGGATGAAAATCAAATCAGAAACATAGTAGGCTATAAAGTACTAACAGCCCAAAGTTGTTAAGCAAAGAAATCACTTGGCTGAATAAGAAGAAAGCCAACCCAAGCCCGAGTTGCTCACCCAAGTTGATCTCTCCAAGTTGGTATGCTCTAAAGCCAACGTTCATTTTTCTTTCGGCCAGTCTAAAAAAAAACAGAGAGAAAGCTTCATTCTTTACTCATTTCATTAAAGAAGAAAGAAAGAGAAAGTTTAATCAAAGAAAGTAAAGGTCTAGTCACCCAAATCAAACCCATCTAAACTAAGTCAAAAGTTAAAGGTGATTTATTTCTATTTGCATGCAATTTACTTTCTTCATTCCTTCTACAACTCTCTGCTACTCAAATTTGGGATAAATGGAGAAAGTGATTACTGATAATCACTGCTGTGAATCAAAGGTCAAAATTATTTCTTGGGGACAAAGTTTTAGCTCAAGGATTTATATCTGGATTTACCATTGAACAACTTTTTCATTGCTTCTCTAAGGCTTTCGATCAAGAAAAAAGGCTTAGATTCAAAGTTCCTAATTTAGGAATTAATTGAAAATGGTGAAATGGTAAGTTGGTAGCACACATCTCGAGGAGTTGACTCTGAAAAAAATAGTTCAGAAACTTGGAAAGAGATACAAAAGAAAGATGTTCATTCTTTGAAGAGCAAGGAGAAAGAACAAGGGTTAGAGTTTTCATTGAGAGTTTCCTGAGAAGGTTAACGTTTTGGACAGTGCTATCTAAAGAAAGAAGTATTCCGCCAAGATGAAGAATTTGATTAGTGTTTGCTCAACCCAGTTTAACTCATAGCAACAGAGGCTGTTGAAGCATCAATCTCCTTTATGTTTTACAAATTGTAATTTCATTTTTAATGTATATCTTTCTGTAATTTCTTGAGAGGTAAAAGACTAAAAGAGAGAGCTTAAGAAAAAGCCAAAGAATGACAAAAGGCTGAGTGATAAACTTGAGTGAAAAGTCTAGAGTTATTTCAGATTTCTTTAGGTAGTTTCTTGTGTCTTGTATCTTGTACCAGTGAGGTACCATTTTCTTAGTTGGGTAAGCAGTAAGAATGAAAAGTTAGGTATTAGCATAGACAAGTCAAGTTAGGTTAGAACTTGAGGGGGAAAGGATTGTATGTGTCAATCCTGTGGAATTGGTGTATGTATAATACTTTAACTATAGTAAAAATTTCACCACTGTTGTGGTAGAGACTGGATGTAGGTTGCATTGTACAAGGCAACTGAATCAGGATATATGATGGTGCCAACTTCTCTCTTTCCTTCTCTGTTATGTTTTCTGATATTCATGAGACAAAATGAAATTGTCTCATAAATTTTCTGCTGCTGAGTTCAAACAGATTCAGACTGAAAATTTGTAATTAAAGTGTTATTTCATTAAAGTAAAAGAAGGCCATAAATTCAACCTCCCTTCTCTAATCTTTCTACAACCTTCAATTGTCTATAAGAGAGGCAAATCAACCCTGATCATTGCCTATAAGGAGACAAATCGATCTCTAACCATTCCTCATTCGCCAACATATCATTTAACAGTGACTTAGCATCCACATCAACAACGTTAAGTGTCACATAAATCTCTTTTATTATGTTTGGTGAGGGGCGATGACAGAGGAATCACGCCATGACTCACGAAAGACATAGATAAAAATCGAAATGGGTCTATGTTTTCGACAAAAATCACCTTGTCCTATTTTAAAATAAACAGAAATTGAATTGAGTGTTTTTTTCTTTTTAAAAAAACAAATATGCTTCTTGATATTTAAATTTGTCTTATTATTCTTACCATGATAAATGAACCACACAACTTAATTACCACTCATGGTAGAAAAAAGTTATAGCAATTTATGCAATCAAAATTACGCTTTTGATGCATAAAATTAAAATTACTCTCTTCTTTTTTTCTTTTTTCCCTATTTTAGATGATTCAATTCCAAAAAATTACTTTGTGCCCCATGAAAATATGGATCTGCGTATATATGTCGTCAAACTAGCTGGGTCTTTATTAAGATCAGCTTGTCAAAATTATTGGAATTATTGGTTCAGTAGTGATCAGAAGTGACAAATGAATATACAACACGAGGGGAGAAAATAAAATAAAATAAAATAAAATAAAAAAGAAAACAAGATTGTCTTGAAGTTATAATTCATTCATAACATTTAATTTGATTCATATATATAATATATTATATTATTGTAATATTCCAAAACTTCATCACATGTATGTGTGCTCAACAAGATTCTGTTTCTTCATATATATCCTCTTTATAAACAATCAAATATTGTTCACCTTTCTTTGTGCATATCTCTAGATAGATACATACATAGAGAGAGAAAGAGAGAGATATGGTCTCCAAGGTTCAAAATCAAAAGACAAGATCCATGTTCAAGAACCTTCAATTACTTCATCATTCTATCACACACTTTCAAAGGGTGATCATTCATTCATTATTTTAAAACATCTCTTTAATTTTATTCCATCTTTATTGTGCTAGCATTTTTCCTTCATTCACTTTATATAATTAATCTTTCACATTTTCAAAATGTCAATTTGATCGATCATTCAGTGATTAATGATCATCATTTTTTTATAGAGACCAGAATTTATTTTTCTCATAGTCTTGTTAGGAGCAATTCTTGGAAGTGGATCATCTCCAGTAAAAAAAAAATTGGATGGTGTCCACTGTTTAATCTCACCCTTCATTGTTCTCTCTCTTATTTATTTTTAATCCCACTTAAAAAATTAAATGTGAGAGATCACACTTTATTCTCTCAAGTGTTAAAAAAAATGGAGAGGATCCATTTCCACAATTCTTTCCACTTGATATGCTCAAATTTGAATAAGATATATATAACTCGCTTGATCTTATAAATATCATTTGCGTTTTGGAACCAAGAAGAGTTGACAAAAATTGAACTCTAAATTTTTTTAATTATAAAAGTTTTAATATCATATCATAATATAAAATTATTTTTTCTTAAAATAAAATTAAGCCGAGAGTAGAAAATATGAATGATTATATCTTGCTTGAAATATCTTACAAACTCCAAACAAGTAGATTTTATTGATGCATATATATTTAAGATCATATGGAAATCTCAAATATGAATATGATGAAATATGTTTTCCTCTTTATGCAGAGGCAGAAGACACTAGTGTTATTGGATGCTTCAGAATACATAAAATTTTTAAAGCAAAGGCTTGAAGAAGAATGGAAGCAACTAGTAGCAGCCGCAACGATGCCTATGGTATATACTTTCTATTTTACTCAAAATAAATGTCACCATTTTAATTTAAATAAATGAATACATTAAAAAATATATATTTAGATATAAATTATATTGAATTATATCAATATTTTTATTAGAAATGAGATTGAGCAAATTTAGCTCAACCCAAAAATTAGTTTATGTGGTAGAATGATGTTTTATATTATTTATAAATTCTTTAAAGAGTTTATCTTTGAGAGATGTGAGACTTATAATATATATCCTTCACATTTAAGAATGATCATCTGAAGCGTAAACATTGAGAACGAATAAGATATAAAAGACATAGACACAGAATTTAATTAATATTCTTATATTCTGTTTGGTGATAAAGTGAATAAATTATGAAAATATAATTTATTTTTATTTTTTTCATTCAAAAAATTTGAGAAAAAAATATAATAATAAAAAATATCATTATGAAAAATTAACAAGAATAATGAAAGAAAAAATAAAAAATAATTTGTGTCTTTTGTTAATGTTTCTGTGTCCTTCTTGTCACGATAGACACAAAATACACTAATTCAGTATCTCTGGACATAATGTCTTTATTTATATCTTATCTGTTAAACACGGTTTTATATCTCAGTGTCCTACTGTTCCTATAAACAAATGCAACCTTATAGATAAATGAATTTATTTTAAAACAAAGGAATAACAGTATGATTCATAATAATATAAATTATAATTAATTAATCATAAGATGTTGTTTAACTTTTTGTTTATTGTTGAAAATAAATAATCATCCATCTGGACTTTGGACAGATTGATAACATTAAAAAAAATCAATATATTATATTGAAGCAAAAAGTTGCATTACGATACTTTAATGTTTAGAGGTATTAACTTGTATATATAAAGAGCAATTTATTCATACATAAACTAGTCATTATTAATTAATAAATAATAAGACATAAGGCAATGTTGTGTAAATATTTTTGTGCTTGTTGCTAAATGCTAATTATTTTGATTAATTATTACAGCTAAAAGTTGAAGTGCAAGAAGAGAAATTTATGATAAAGGTTGTGAGTGAAAGGAGTTGCAAAGGTTTGTTGGTATTCATACTTGAAGCCTTTGAAGAGCTTGGTCTTGATGTGCTCCAAGCTAGGGTTTCCTGTGCTCAAAACTTCTCTCTAGAAGCAATTGGAATCAAAGTAATGCTATATATACCTCTCTTACATATACATTCATCATAACATGTATGAAGAGAAAAAAAAGAAGAAGAAAAGAACAAGGAAATTAAAAAAAAAGCATTATTATATATAGTTAAAAAATACAATCCTACTATATATTCATAAAAAATCATTAACCAAATCAATTATTCGTATATAATACAGATATATAATAGTCGAATCTTTTATATACACATAACATTTTTGAAAAAAAAAGTGGTTTATGATTTTAGATACATTTAAACATTCTGGGTTGATTATTAACATTAAATATGATGCTGAAATTAATTAATTAAAATAATTGATAATTGATCATTACTTACCCTCGATTCATTACTTACAGAATTGAAATATGTACAATTACTAACATATAGTTCTTCAATTTTCCTAAAGACGTATTCACATTTCACTAATTAAATATCCAGTCATAATATTTGATTCAATAAATACTAAAAGATATGTGTATTATCATTATTTATCATTATACAATAGTACATACATAAATATGAATAATAAAATAAAAAAATTTGAATAATGAGTTTAATTTTGATACACTGAGAGTGTAAAGTGTTTTACATAATCGTACAATCACATCTATTTTTTTTATGACTATTCACATAGTTAATATAAAAGATAGTTACTTAATTGGATACACGTGTAAAACTATTTTATATTAATAGTGCATCAAAACCAAACTCTTGAATAATATCCCTTTTAATTTATTTATACTCGTGTTTATTACTTGTAACCTTTTTGAATGGAGACAAAGAGAAAAACACTGACAAAATCAATTATTTTGTGAATGTCCCAGGATAAGAATGGTACATGCCATTTGGATGCACAAGTAATTCAAAAAGTAGTGTCTCAAGCTATTCAAAATTGGAGTGAAGTCACACACCAACAATGATCCCTGCTTGTACCACTTTGTTTCGTCCTCTCAAATTCGTTCAGATGTTTACCTTTCTGAATTATTTTGGTATATTATTATTGCAAGAAAATTGCCAGTTTTCCTTAGATATAATTAGATATAGTCTCTCTGATCCCTTGACTTAATGGAATTAGAGAGATTATGTAAGTTATTTTCTCTAATGTCTGGGACAGTTACCCCATTAAGTTTATAAAAAAAATTAAGAAAAAATTGTTATTAAATATTAATACAATGATAAAAATTATTATATCATATATATTTAAAACAAATAATAACAAAAATAATAATAATTCAATTAGCTAATTATCTAAAGTCAAATATAGCTTTTTAAATATAAATGAGATTATTAGTATTTAGTAGTTTTTTTATATATAATATATATATTAGTTACTTATTTATTTTTTATTATTTTATTTTATTTAATTTTGGCCTTACTCTTACATATAATAATTATTTTTGTCGAAAATTTTTTACCATAAATATTAAAAAATGTCAATTTTGCTATTAAATGCTAACAAATTATTTGAATATTTGCATAATATAAAAAGAGATATTATCTTATCTGTACTTATATATAAAGAGAATTGTAGTTGTTTGATTTAAATTTGTATTTTTCTCCCAATTTTTTTTGTCTCTCACACAATTTTCATAAAAATTTAAAATTAGTTAATTCAAATTATATTCTTGATAGATTCTTTAATTATTGAACTATAATATCTTTTGTATTACATAAAAATAATCAATAAAAATATAACTTGACAAATATGAAATAGCATTGGTATTAATAATAAACGTATCATGCAATAATGTGCCAAAATATTGAAATGAGAAAAAATACTACTAGAAAATTAGTTATTATAGACAGATATTTTTGACGGATTTTATCCCACGGAAATACATACGAAATTTCAGAGGAATTTTTTGTCAAAAAACAAAAAAAATGAATTAGCATAAATTACAGACGGAAAAGAGAATCCGTCGATAATTCTATCGGAAAAATTAATTTTTTTCGTGAAAAATGATTACAGACAGAAAATTCGTCTATAATTAAATGGACAAAAACGCTACATTTTTTTAAATTATTACAGACAGAGTAATTTAAAATTTTCTGTCGAAAATAATAAACTAAACTTACTATTGCGCGAACTCTATTCATACCACACAAATCAAAGGAAATAAACACTAAACTTCTAATGTGTGTGTAATTAAACTTCTAAATATGTGTCTGAAATAACAAATCCTAATTTTGATCCCAAATATCCAGATCGATCGAATTCCATGGCAAACCCTTACTCATCTTCCTCCTCCTCGTCTCAATTCACCTACTCCTCTGATCCCTCTTACTTCCCCACCCCCTTCCACCTTCAACAACCGCCTTACGCCCCACCCCCTCGTCCGCCTCCTTACACCATCGCCGCTGCCCCCCGCTGCTGCCGCACACAGCTATCCTCCTCCACTGTCACACTACCACAAATTCCAGTGCGACGCTCAACAACTCTTCCAGCGCGACGCCCAGACCATCACCCCGGAGGCTCTCGAGAGCGTGAGGGCCGCCATAGCCAGCAGCGACGTTGACCACAAGACCGACGTGAAGCGGAAGGCAGTTCCCCGCCGTGCCACCGGACAGACGTGGGAGGATCCCTCGCTGGTTGACTTTTATGCCGCGGCTACCTTCGCGCAAGCCCTAGTTCCGTGGCAACCAAAATCGGTTCCTCCGTCAGCCGCGCTTCCACCTCTCTCTTTTCTCCTGTTCGAACCGTAGAGACCAGGTTTTGGTTTCAGAATCCTTTTAATTCTATTGAGTTCAATTAATTTTGTTTAGATAGTTTGATTTTAGTAATTAGTTTAGTTAGATTTGTTTTCTGATTAGTGGATTTTTAGGTTGTTAAAATAGGATTAGATTAGGTTTTGATTCTAAATAGTTGAGAAATGTTTAAAATAGAATTTTTAGTTTGTTTTCTTATTAGTTAGATTTGAGACATTATTACATGAAATTGGTACATGAATGCAAATTTTTTGAACTCAGAATCGTTTTATGCCTCAATTGATGCTTGATTGGTGAGTAAAAGGCATTTTTAAAAATTGGAAGCAGCCTAATTACGTTTTATGTCTCAATTACAGCATGCATATAGAGATGGTCATCTTGAGGAGGTAGTTCTGCGACATCTTGGAGCTGCAGATGGCGATACAGTGATTGCCAAACATATCAGGTTGCTTTTGCGCTCCTTTATTGTTCTATAGTTTATGACCGTTATAGAGCTCCATACCTTGAAATCACTTTGGTTTGGGAGCCATGGAATACTTTTTATTATATTAATTAATAATTAATTTAATCATAACGATTTTCAATCAACAAGTCTTTTTGAGAGTCCAGAAATCTTTGGGGACGTGGCAAACAAGACAAAACAAGAAAAATGAGGGAGGAGCGCCAATACGTCTCTGCCGCTCTGCGAACTCGTAATTCCAAGCGAACATGTCAAATGGCGTCGTACTCAACCTCCACTTCGCCGCCACTCCTCCTCCTTCTCAGGGGAAGGAGAAGGAGATAAGCAATGTTCTGAAAACCGGACCAGATCGGCCGGTTGAACCGGTCCAACCGGGAACCAGCAGTAAAAACGGTCCGGTCCACCTCTAATAACCGTCTCTTGGAAAACCGCTGTCAAACCGCCGAACCGGTCGGGAACCGGTCGGTTAGACCGGATCGGTAACCCGCCGGTTCTTGATCAACGATGCTGTTTTGATTTTTTGAGGGAAAAAAAAACCAACGTTGCGTTATTGCGTTTACAGTTTACACCCTCACCCCTTCCCCCAACAACCCCCTACCAATTCGTGAATCACTCTACTGAAGCAAAGTTAAATCCCCAAACCAAAACCCTAGGTCCTCCTGCAACATTTCTACCGCACTGCTGCTGCCGTCCGTGCTGTCGGCGTCGTCTGTGGCCAGGCCCTCTCTTGTAGCTCAGCGTCCTCCTTCCCCCTGTCCGCCGTCCGTCCTCCGTGGCTTCTCTGTTTTGTTGGCTTGGAGCAGCTCGGCGTGTCGTCACTCGCCGTCGTTTCCCCGGTCGCCGTCCGTGTCTCCGTCGAAGGTTAGTGTCACAACTTTCACTTCTTCAGTTCTTGTTCGTGTCTCAGTCTTCTCTCCCCATAGCCTCTGTTTGCTGATTTCACTTCTTCAGTTCTTCAGTTCTTGTTCGTGTCTCAATCTTCTCTCCCTAAAGCCTCTGTTTGCTAATTTTTAATGTGAAACTGCGAAATTTCTAATTTTTGCTGATTTTGTGCTGCTGCTCTTTCTTTACTTCCTGAAATTTTTGTTGAAATTTTCTTGTTATTGCTAAAATTGAAAATCAAATCATCGTTGACATTTTTGTTTAGGGATTAGGGATTACTTGTTGCTGTTTTGTAATGTTTGTTGAAATTTCAGGTTTAGTATGATTAGGGATTACTTGCTGCTATTGAAATTTCAAGTTCAGTGTGACTAGGGATTACTTGTTGCTGTGTTGTAATTTTTGTTGAAATTTCAGGTTTAGTGTGAATGTGTGATTAGGGATTACTTGCTGCTGTTGAAATTTCAGGTTCAGTGTGATTAGGGATTAGTTGTTGCTGTACTTGCTGCTGTTGAAATTTCAGGTTCAGTGTGACTAGGGATTAGTTGTTGCTGCTAACAATGCATTTGTGAATAATAACTTGCTCCAGTCCTCCTATTTAATTTTGTTACTTTTAAATTTGCTCCAGTCCATTTACAGGTTCATAAACACATATGAAGTTGCATTTGTTAATAACTTCTATGTTTCTTTTGCTTTTCTAGGGTTTTTATGTTTCTTTTACTTTTCTAGGGTTTTTGATTGCTATATAGCTTCAATTCAGTCACTATTTTTTTGCTGATCTGCTAATGGTTTACCATTGCTGCTTTTACAATTGCTGCAGCTGAATAGTTCTTGTGCATATGTCTGGACCATTTATTTAACCTACATGGCAACTTGAGAAAAACCAGAGCCATGCATTTGATATAAGGCTTAGCTTTTAGATTTGTATATTTAGTATTTACAACCTAAGCAATTTCTTTCTACTACTATTACTATTATTATTATTATTATTATTATTATTATTATTATTATTATTATTATTATTATTATTATTGCTTATGTTTAAAGTGATTCATGAATTGGTAGGAGGGTTGTTGGGGGAAGGGTGAGGGTGTAAACTGTAAATGCATTAACGCAACATTGGTTTTTTTTTCCTCAAAAAAATCAAAACAGCGTCGTTTATCAAGAACCGGCAGGTTACCGGTCCGGTCCAACCGACCGGTTCCTGGCCGGTTCGGCAGTTTGACAGCGGTTTTCTAAGAGACGGTTATTAGAGGTGGACCGGACCATTTTTACTGCCGGTTCTTGGTTCAACCGGCCGGTCCGGTTTGATTTTCAAAACATTGAAAAATATAACCCTAAACGGCGTCATTTTGTATCTTTAAAAAAAAAGAAAGGAAAAAAATAAAATAAAACCACACACCCCACGTCCCTACCCCTCTCTCTTCTCTCTCACTCTCACATTCACCATAATCCCTAATTTAACCAACTAACCCTATCAGAGCCCCCAGCCGCCGCTACCGTCAGCCCCCAGCCGCCGCCACTCTTCTCTTCCTCATCGTCTCTGTGCTCGTCGCGAAGCCCCACCAGCCACCGTCACCCCCAGCCACCGCCATTGTTCTCCTCCTCGCCGTCTCCGTGCTGGTCGTGAAGCCCGCTTCTGTGATCGTCGTCATCGACAGTGATAGAGGGTGCCACAGAGGGTGTTGTCGTCGTCATCCTCCTCGATCCTCTTCTCCTCTACGTCACGAGAACGGTTGCTCAATCATCTTCAAGCGCGTCCTCTCCTCCGTGAATCTTTACCCCGGAGCCTCGCCGTGGAATCTCTGCTCGGTTCCTCGCCGTCGCAAACTGATCCTCTTCTGAGCTCACTATCACCATCTTCCTCCTTTGCCGTGTCTCCAGTAAGCCGCTGCTTCTTTAGTTTCGATTTCTAAGATTCTGGCTTCTGAGTTTGATTTTTTGTACTAGATTCTGAGTTGGGATTGTGTTCTGAGTTGGGTTGTTGCTTAATGTGATTCTGAATTTAATTTGGATGGTTTCACTTGGTTTTTCTATTTCTGGATTTGGAGATTGAGTTGTCTGTATGCTGAGTTTTTGTTGAAAAGCATTGAATTTGTTGAACCTAGTTAGGGTTTGGTTAGTTATAAGAGGCTTGTTGCACAATAGGAGATTTCATCAATGTGTTATTCAATTGAATTGTATATTGGCAGCCCAAAAAGGGATAATTGAATTGTATAAGAGAATAATTAGCCTTGGCTTGACAATGTTGCCTGCAAGATCACTTCTTTGATTTATAGGGACCACTTCTTTGATGCAGCAATAGCCAGTAAAGTCCTAATCTTCACAAACTGAAGTTAAGGTTTCCTCCAAATCTATCCAATATTTATTCTTGAGCAAAGCCTGGAACAGAACAATAGGAATAATAGCCTACCTCAGGGTTGTTGTCTGGAACTGGATCATTGCTTTGAGTCTGGAGAGGGAGAAGCGTTGGTTTACTGATCTCTTTTAGCCTACCCCAGTCTCATTTTGAAGTATAATTTTAAAATTATTTTCATATTAATTTTTTTTACTTAAAAATTAATGAATTTAAATATGTAAAATTATATATTAAATTTGTAATAATTTTATTTAATATTTAATTGAACCAGTTGAAACTTGGTTAAACTCCGGTCGAACCACTGAACCAGTGAACCAGTCGCTTTTATGAACTACTGGTTCACTGGTTTAGTGGTTCACTCGCAACCTTGGAGATAAGGGACTACAGGTTCACTGGTTCACTGGTTCAGTGTCTCCCTTAAACTCGGTTAAAGCGACTGGTTCACTGGTTCAGTGGTTCGACCGGAGTTTAACCGAGTTACAACTGGTTTAATTAAATATTAAATAAAATTATTACAAATTTAATATATAATTTTACATATTTAAATTCATTAATTTTTAAGTAAAAAAATTTTAATATGAAAATAATTTTAAAATTATACTTCAAAATGAGACTGAGGTAGGCTAAAAGAGATCAGTAAACCAACGCTTCTCCCTCTCCAGACTCAAAGCAATGATCCAGTTCCAGACAACAACCCCGAGGTAGGCTATTATTCCTATTGTTCTGTTCCAGGCTTTGCTCAAGAATAAATATTGGATAGATTTGGAGGAAACCTTAACTTCAGTTTGTGAAGATTAGGACTTTACTGGTTATTGCTAAATCAAAAAAAGTGATCTTGCAGGCAACATTGTCAAGCCAAGGCTAATTATTCTCTTATACAATTCAATTATCCCTTTTTGGGCTGCCAATATACAATTCAATTGAATAACACATTGATGAAATCTCCTATTGTGCAACAAGCCTCTTATAACTAACCAAACCCTAACTAGGTTCAATAGATTCAATGCTTTTCAACAAAAACTCAGCATACAGACAACTCAATCTCCAAATCCAGAAATAGAAAAACCAAGTGAAACCATCCAAATTAAATTCAGAATCACATTAAGCAACAACCCAACTCAGAACACAATCCCAACTCAGAATCTAGTACAAAAAATCAAACTCAGAAGCCAGAATCTTAGAAATCGAAACTAAAGAAGCAGCGGCTTACTGGAGACATGGCGAAGGAGGAAGATGGTGATAGTGAGCTCAGAAGAGGATCAGTTTGCGACGGCGAGGAACCGAGTAGAGATTCCACGGCGAGGCTCCGGGGCAAAGATTCACGGAGGAGAGGACGCGCTTGAAGATGATTGAGCAACCGTTCTCATGACGTAGAGGAGAAGAGGATCAAGGAGGATGACGACGACGGCACCCTCTGTCACTGTCGATGATGACGATCACAGAAGTCTTGGCACTCTTGCTGGCTTACAGGTCCCTGGGAGTCGTCTTTGGAGGCCTCGTGACGTCACCGCTTTATGTTTATCCTTCAATGCCGTTGAACTCTCCAACCGAAGATGACTATCTTGGCATATACAGCATCATGTTCTGGACTCTCACTTTCATTGTGCTTGTCAAGTACGCCACCATAGCCATCCATGCTGATGATCACGGTGAAGGTATTACACTATTACTTACTATAACTCCTTTTTCATCACATCATTCAATTTTTCAATCTTAAACTATCTGAATTCGGTACAGGTGGAACTTTTGCCTTGTATTCTTTACTTTGCTGACAATTGAATATTGGAATCCTTCCATCTAATCAGGTACATTCTAATTCAAGTACTTATTCACGCATAGAAAGGGGTGTTGAAGCACAAACTTGGCTTGCCAAATTGTTTGAGAGAAGCATAGTTGCTCTACGAGTTTTGCTCTTTCTTGCTATGCTAGGAACTTGCATGATTATCGGGGATGGCATACTTACGCTTGCAATTTCAGGTTTGGTCAATAATCTTTTCTAATAATTTGGTGGCTTTTCTTATTGAAAATGTTTTCATTAACTCAGCTATGTAAATTCATTCTCAGTGTTATCATTAATGGATGGACTAAGAGCACCTTTTCCCTCAGTAAGCAAATGTAAGTTTTAAATTTATATAGTTCTATTGTGGCTTTGTGAGCTTAAGTTGTAAATTTCATAGTTTAGAAAGTACAATAAAACTTTGGAAGGTTTGCTTCTTTTGTCAAAATTTTGGTTTTTTATGTGAAATACAAAGCTATAATATCTTAATGGTGCAACATAGGAAGTGATTTTTGCTTGGCAGAGTAGATTAGAGCTTTATGACATTGTCAGACAATTTGCTCTCCTGGTTTATATATAACCATTATTTCTGTTTTGGCTCATGCTGCTGCAGCACTTGTGGAAGCACTCTCTGCATCATACACCATTATCCTAGTATTTTCAAGGTTATATCTCCTCACTATATTTTCCATTTCTTTTGGAGAAATGGAAAAGCTGGCTGGCTTTTACTTGGTGGTTCTGTCCTCTGCATTACAAGTATGTGTGTCTCTTATCATCTTGATAATATTCATCATCATTGTCCATTGATACAGAAGTAGGAATATTATCTTTTAATTCAAGGACTTCTTTGTTTCTCTGTCAATTCATGTTATTATATTATCAACTTGGGATGCTCTAGTCTGGCTATTGACTAAATTTTCTATATGAGAATTGTGCAAAGAGAGACTTGCAACTTAATGTTATTGGTGGTTTCTGAAATGTTTTGGATTGATTTTATTTGATTTGGATCTGAAATTTAAAGAGAGAATGAAAAAAATTGATTTCTTTTTATTATGTTAGGAATATGGGAAGCACAGATGCCAAGTGAAAATTGGCTGATCACCCAAAGCTGCCAAAGGAAAATTAAAGCCAATTGTTGCGGTGGTTTTAAATGGATGGGGTGAGGCCAACGCTGATCAATACAACTGTATCCACACTGCTGAATTCCAACCATGGATTTTCCTCAAAAAGGTAGATATATAGATATAGATACTACATGGTATATGCACCCATTTGTGGAATCTAAAATCTTTTTCTTTTTGCATATATTATGATATATTCATTCATATAATGATAAGATCTAAGATTGGTCCCCCTTTTCAGGGTGTATATGTTTGCTTGATTTACTTGCTGCTCATGTATGATTCTTAGGTTTTTGTTACCTTGTCATTGGTAGGTGAGAGGTCTTCTCTTGATTTGAAGTTTATTTAGTTGGATATTTTTGTTATTAAAATGGAGTAATTTTTCATTCTATTTTTTTGATATAGCAATGGAATATACTAATTTTGTTGGGGAAAAGAAATTAGCATTTTGCATTCTTAGGTTTTGATGATATTTAACCATTAATTCAATACATTAGAAGCCATACTTTTCTTCTAGGTGTTCATAACTTGATGAGTTTATCGACCATTTCTGTGTTTAGGAACGATGGTCGGAGATGTTTCCTTCTATGATTTCTAGAGCTGTAACACTTGATGTCATAGCTAGTGCGGAAACTAGTAAGAACAAAGCACCATAAGGAAATTACTTTCTCTTTGGTGATCATCAACTTTTCTGAATCAAACCTATCAGGTTCAAGAAGAATTCATGCACATATGGCTGATGGATGCTGATTCATGTCCATTTTTTGAGAAAAAATTCAGTCAATCTTTTTGTAATATATGTAAAATTGTGTAAAATTTAGTATGGTTGAACAATATACTGAGGATTATAGTTGATAAAACACTTTGTTTATGTTTTGAATTATATTGACTTGCTTGTTTATAATAATTTTCTCTTAGTTTTATAATACGATGAATTTGTTTATTTTTTGTAATATTATAAATATTCAAATACAAATTAGATAAAAATTTGTATTAAATTTATATTTAATTTGTACTAAAATAAGTTTATTTTGTAATTGAAAAAATAAAAAAAAATTATTTTAGCTTACTAACAGATTTACAGACGGATTTTCTGTCTGTAATCAGAGTGTGAGATGATTTTCCAATGTTCAAATTACAGACGGAAAATTCATCGAAAAATCTGTCTGTAATTACCGACGAAAAATCAGTCAGAAAGTTCGTCGGCTTCGGAAAATGGATGGAGAATTTACAGAGGAAAAATCCGTCGGTAACTGGTAAAAATTCGTCGGTGATTTTCCGACCGAAAAAAATCCGTCGGTAAATTCCTTACGTGAGTGTCTTGTTTTGTTTACTATGTAAACTGTGGGAGCTAACCACGGTTTCAATATGTTCATAAAACGTGGGAGCCTTGGACAGATTTCAGCTGTAAAACTTTGAGCATAAACCGTGGTTGCTCACCATGGATTATGAAGGAAAATAGGTAGCCATAAACCGTGCTTGGTCACCACGATTTATGAAGAAAAAAGTTCTGAACATAAACCCTCCCTGCCTACTGTAACACCCTCACTATCAGAAGTCACGCTTCCGGCTGCGCTACTCTGATAGCAAGAAGTATTACGACTACTTTACATACTAAATACTAAAATAGGAGCCTGTGACTCGACATTGTATCGCTGATTTCTTTGAAAACCAGAAATTAATACCTTATTTTAAGAAAAATACAAACAAGCATATATTCATATATAAGACTCCTTACATAATAACTCATAATATAATATACATATAAAACATACAATTCCTATCCCTCTTACAAATTTGTAATAACAAAGTCGAGGGAAGAAAATAAACTAATTAATACAACAACATATAAACCAAACGCAGTATAACTCTTCTTAATGCTTCTTCATCCGGTTCCTGAAAAGGTAAAGCTGTAGGGGGTGAGAACCTAACCACACGGTCTCACCACGGAGTTTCAAAGTTGTCATAAGAAGAAATTTAATAAGAAAACTATTTTCAAGTCCAATAATTATCATTGCCTTATGAATCTTTTAAAAACCAATAGGTAAACATTCAAAACCTTTTCAAAGAAACAATGTTTAATCTTTCAGAAATCTGAAACCTTTCCTTTCTTAAAAGAAAATCTCAATCAGAAACTAACCACGCAATCAAACAACACAATCATTAATTCAGCATCAAAGTTCGTTCTCAACTGTAGCACGCTAGGACAAACACAGGCAAGACAGATAAGGAAAGCACAAGTAGGTAGCAGTTACAGCAAATAGATCAAGTAGAAGTTAAGAGTAGTTTAGCAATTAAGCAAACCCAAACAAAGCATACAAATGCATATGATGCATGGCATGCCTGTTATATGGCTGATGAGGCTCATCTGTCGGTTATCCATCCAACCCGACAAGTCTGAATTGTCCTTAGACTATCCCCCGACGTGCATCCCCAAGAGTCTATGCATAGCTTTTTCTCAAATAATCAATATTGCTCAATGGGGGTAACATTCCCGGAAATTTATATAGTGCCCGGTCACACTTACGTCGAAGGGTCAACAGAGTATCGAATTTTCAACCTGGTACACGTGGTGGCAAGCCACGACACTTAATCCAGGGAACCTCGTATCTCAGATATTTCAAATTTATAAGCCATATGAATAATTCAAAGATCATATCTCAACATTCTCAACATCATATATAATCATTCATCAATCCAAATCTCATTTCCAAATTCATTCAAAAACCATATTTCAAAGAAAATCCTCATCAATCCTCGTCATCCTTCTTTCCATACCGTCTATTAACAATTCCAATTCAAAACATAATTCTTTCTTTGATAAATAAAGCAATCTTAAAACATATAATGTTTAAAAATAAAACATGTGGCCTTAAGACAGTGGCGCAAGATCCAGTATCTAGCAATGCAACAGCCTTTGTGGGTTTGTCATAGATGGATGTCTTGACTTTTAGATCAAAATGGGGACGAGGAGTGCCATCAATCTGCTTCATTCCTAAGGATCCAAGATATCCAAGTTCTTCTTCTGGGAAATTTGATCCTTTAGGAATCTTTGTAGTAATGGAGGCCATGGGTGGTGCTAAGGAGGATATAGAAAAGATTGACCTTTTTGGTGGAAAGTCTTCTTCTGAATCAGAGTCTTGGAAAACATATTCAGTTTCCCCGTCTTTAACTTCTTGTTCTTCAAGTACTGATTCAAGGTCTTCTCCATCTTCAATGGAAGCTGCATCCATTAAGGATTGAAGCATCTTTATCTCCTTTTTTGTCTTGTGGGGACATGACTTAGCAAAATGTCCTTGCTTTCCACAGATGAAACATCTGTTTGACTTAGTCTGAGGTTTTCTTCTCTTGAAATAACGGTACTTTTACTTCCTCCTTCCCCTTCTAAAAGCCCTTTGGTAGAATGCCTTGGTAGGCGATTGCCAGTGGGTCTTTTTCTTGGTCTTACATTCACATGTGCTTGGCTCCTTGCATTTGATCTTCAAATAGGATTTGCTGCATGCTCCTTTGAGTTTGCTCGAATTCTTGCTGAGCTGTTTGAACATTTGCTGCTGTTCGCACAATTTGTCAAGAGCGGCTAGAGCCAATTGGTATATTTCTCCAATGGTAGTGGTAGCCACTTCTTTGCGAAGAGCCATCATCATTCGGTGTAGCTCTGGCTGGAGTTCATCTGGCAAGGATGCGATAAAGACTTGTTTAAGTGGCGGATTATTATTTCCTCCAAGAGGATAATATTTAGCAGCCATTTTCTTGTAGTGCTTCTCCAAGTCCTTTCTGTTAAGTGAGCAACATTTCATTTCAAAGTATTCTTGAGAATTCCTCTTCTGAATGATTGTGATGTCTCCCAAGAATTCTTGGTGTATTATTCCTAGGAACTGTGAAGAGGTACCATTGATGAGTTGGAGTCTTTCATACTCAGACAGGTTATTCACCCATTCTCGGAGGTTGCCAGTCATCCGATTTATGAAGTCTGCAAGGACTTGGCTGCTTGTAAGGTTTGGATTGGCCATGGTGGTTTCAATCCAAGCACTGAATTCATTTAACCTTTCTCTGTACCTTGCTGGTTGAATATCATCAAAGGTGAACCACTTGTTAGAAGTTTTAACTTCATAGGATCCTGTCTGTGTATGGCTAGATGAAGCTGTTGGTTCATCTCTTTCAGAAGTTATTTCCTCCTCTTCTTCTTCTTCCACAGGATTAACCATGGCTATTGCTGAAAGATCTGCTTTGTAGTCTTCTTCAGACCAATCATCTGTCTCTTCACTGGTTTCAGTAGTCTCCTCTTCAGATTCTTCATTAATTTCTGTGCTATGTGCTTGATTGTCCAAAGAGATCATATTAATTGATCGTCCTGGAGCAGGCGATCCTTCTTTGATGCCCTTATCTTTTGTAGGAACATTTTCTTCTCGGAAAAAATTTCCTGGCTTCCAAGGAGGATGAGGCTTGGGTTGATGAGAGGATTGAGACTGTGATGAATAACTTCGTCCTTGGGGAGAGATGGATTTTTTAGTGTTTGCTTGTCTGGCTAAATGATAAATGGATTTGAAAATGGAGTCATAATCTGGAGTTTCTGGTGGTGAATATGTTGGGGGAAACAAAACAGGTGAATATGAAGGATATGGTTTAGGATACATGGATAAAGGGTCTATAGCCAGTGCTTGAGGTACAATTGCTTTACTTTTGTCCATCTCAATTTGGCGAAGTTGAGCTTTGACTTGCTCTAGCTCTCTATTTTTCTTATGGAATTCTGGACCAAAGTACCTACTGTCAATATAGGTCTTGAGTTCTTGGTCAAGTTGAAAAGCTTGCCTAGATAGCCGATCTTTGAGATCAGCAACCTGTTCTGCCATGGACCTTATTTGTGATGAAAGATCTTCAGTTTTTTCTACAAGAGTGCCAATGGTGTGATCAATTCGGAGCAAGACCTTATTTTGACTGACTGCATTGTCTGTATGCCAGTTAAGTACTTCCTCTTGAGGGGTTGTTGCCTGATGCCCATGTGGAGTAATTCCTTGAGGAATCACATAAGGTCTTCTGGTGATTTTCTTTTCATCAGTCTGGGTCACTAAAGGTGGGAATTCCTCTTCATAGGGCCTGAGAGTGGCAATGCATGGGACATTATTGACTGCTTGATAGAGATGATCCATAGAGCCTTTTCTGGACAATCTTGTCTTTTTGAGCATTGGTTTCCTATTGGTCATTGGGGCTGTGTCAGCATCGTCAGGAGGCTCAGGTCTTCTGAAGGAGCAGGGTGATGGAAATGACTTCTTCTTCTTTTTCTTGTTCCTCCATCTTCTCTCATATTCTTCCTCATCAGTGTCACTCCATTGGTTAACACAATCACAATCAGAATCGCACATAGAGGGATCAACATCCCATATAAAGTGACCATTTATATGAGAAACATAAACAGGTTTTCCGTTCTCATAAAAATGCACTGGTGGATCATGTTGGTTGTGAGTTGTTTGCACCTGAACAGGAGAGATCATGTTAATTCTTCTGAAAGATGATCCTCGTAGAGAGGTTTGCTTGGTTATTCCGGGTCTCTGAAAGACAGTGGTTACCGTCCCATCACTGTTGTGAGTAATAGTTGGTGGTGTTGTAGTGTGAACATCAATCTGTTCTTTCGGGAAGGCTTTCTCATAATCAGTAATCCATTCCAATGGAATAATAGAGGAGAGTTCATCAGTGGTAATCATTCTTGGAATGTTTACGATTGCTGGTCCTCTTGCATTGTCTGTGAACATGAATAATGCTTCTCCTGTAGTGTTTGGGAGATTGAGATCAAGAGCATGATCTTGAACTCTATAGAGAACTTGATGATGCAGGGTGGCTTGTTCAGCATTTGAGTCTTGAATTACTCCAACCAGCTGTATCTGGATCTTTAGTCTTTGACATATCGTGGGATCTGAGAGTCTCATGGTAAAATTAGGGGCTATAGTAAGAATGACACTTCCATTTGAGAGTGTGGTTACTAACGCTCCTATTAATGCATGCTGGTATTCTTTGAAGGTGGTGTCTAAAAGAGCGACTTTGGCTGTTACAAGAAGGGGTCTTCTCCCATGAAGAGTGAGAATTAGCCTAACTGCTCCTAGATGTAAATGAGTGTAGCCCTGGTTCAGGTAACTTTGTATAAGTTCTGGAGGAATCTCCAAAGTTATGTACTGTTCAGCAGTAGTGGCTTTTAGACCACACTGTTGCAGGTGGGAAGACTGGATGACTTCTTTGGGAGGTGGAGAAGGGTTTCTGTGGATTAGATGGCGAATGGAGGTGAGAGTTGATTTCTTTTATCTTTGGTAAAAAGAATATGGACTTATGAGAGGGTATTCAGTGGCTGGGGTTCGGGAGTCTTCTGGAACATGAGTGAATTCACCTTCTTCTTCCTCTTATCAACCTGAGGCTCTGATACCACAGGGGTGAATCTCCAGTACTTCAGGAGAACAATGAAACAATCCACAGGGGTGAATCTCCAGTACTTCAGGAGAACAATGAAACAATACATTGTTTGCTTATCCCAATCACTCTTTGTAACCATGAAAACGAGTGAGATTAAAGGGTCCGAGCAAAACTTAGCATTATAACATTGAGTCCCTTTTCCACTATGAGAAATTCCCATGGATCCTTTCCATGCCATTTTCTGATGAGCAGGATCCTCTTTTAGAGGCAAGCTAAGAGCATACTTTTATGGCACTAGATTGAGGAAGAAGGAAATAACACTAGCTAAGCTTTCAGAGAGAGAACGAGAATTTTTAGAACATTTTGTAAGATAGAAAAAGTGGATATATTACAATGTTCATTCAAGTCTGATTACAAATGGGGATGAGTTCCTCATTTTATAGAGGTCTCTAGATAGAACTGATATCTCACGAAATCTAAACAAACCTATCTTACAATGCCAAATGGAGGATAAGGATAAGGATAAGCCTTATCTTCTAACTTTTCTGAGACATGTGACAAAAGTCACTTTATTCTAGCACACTTAATAATTATACATAGTGGGACCACTGCTTTAGTAAAGGGATGGTTTGAAATAGTCTTCCGGAAGGGTCCCATCTCCATCTGAAAAAGATGAATCAGAAGCTAGATTGACGGTTCCTAAATCCGTATCCGGATCTTGTAGATAGAGAAACGGGTCTTCAGTATTTCCTTCATTTGGATCTTGGGCATCTTGCAGGTATGGGTCATATGGGTCTAATTTTTGGCCTTCAACATCATTCGTTATTCCTGCATCAACTCTGGTTGGGCTTGGTGGTAAAGCATACACCCTTCCACCTAGATCTTCAGAATTCAGATCTTCTTCAGAACTTCTGTTTGGGACATGTGTAGACGTGCTGGGTTGGTCTCTTGGTGCATAAAAAGAGTACTGTCCAAATTGATTGATTATTCCTGAAGTTATGAATCTGGACTGAAAGTCCTGGAGGGTTATTGGTGGGACCTCTGATTGAAACGGGAGTCCCTCAATTACATCTCTCTCTCCAAATAGTCCAGGCTGCCAAAGTTTGCAAAGGTATTTAGCCAAGGCATTTAGGACTGTCTTTTCATCTGTAGGCCATATGGTGGAATACCCAACAATATCAACTTTGTTCATGGTATGTGCATTCGCAGTATGTGCTTTACATTCTGTGAAATAATCTCTCTGAAGGGTGACAAAGCAACAGAATTTCCGCTTTGTCCTGGAGGGTTTATCCCATAATTGGTGTTGCTCAATCATGTTATATAACATTCCTCTCCATGCCCCAAGTGGCGCATACATAGCAAATAACCGGACTAGATGAGACTGGGCTTCAGTGCGGTTACACAGGATGTGATATACAGGGAAGAGTGGTATTATGATAGCACATGGATAGAGAGAAGACAGAGCCCAGATATACCACATCATTTCTTCTGGTATAGGTCCTTGGATAATTGGTATGGTGCAAAAAGGGGTATCCATGTCGAAGTACTTTGGATTTGGACAGATTTGGGTTATAATAAGGAGCTGGTGTAGCCAGTAAAACAAAGTTTGCCTGGCTAGACAGGCTATCTGAAATCCTGTCTGGGGTTTTGCTTTGAAAGGAAAAGGACCAATTTTTCTTCTGTATGGGTTATTGTGCAGTGGACAATCAGGGAATGGAATGGTGTATGAAGGATTGTGTGTACTCATGATGCAAATATAATGAATTGGCTTGGGAGGTGGTTCTATTGGCTTGGGAGGTGGTTCTATTGGCTTGGGAGGTGGTTCTATTGGCTTGGGAGGTGGTTCTATTGGCTTGGGAGGTGGTTCTATTGGCTTGGGAGGTGGTTCTATTGGCTTGGGAGGTGGTTCTTTGGTTGGCCTGGAAAGGAAATCAGCAAGTGTGTTTTGGTGGCCTTTTATGTGTCTCACCTCAAATTTATAGCGGGAGAACCAATCTTTCCATCGCAAGAGTTGAGAGTCTGGCAAGATCTTTTTCTTGATCTCCAGCATTGATGGGAAAGAGGTGTTATCCATTTCCACAGTAAAATGATAAGAACTGAGGTGGAAATTGAATTTTTCTATCCCTCTTTTGACAGCAAGAATCTCTTTGTAAGTAGCATGGTAATGTTTTTCAGATTCTTTGAACTTCCCGCTAGCATGTGCATACTAGTGTCTAGTCCCATCAATTTCTTCAAGCAGCACAGCTCCCCAGAATTCATCACTAGCATCTGTCTGCAATATTCTTTTTCCTGTGCTGGGAATCTTTAAAGGAGGGGGTCTTGTGCTATCTTCTTCAGGGTTTTGACAGCTGTGGTTTGTTCTGGTCCCCAAGGTGGGGGCTTCTTTTGCAAGAGTTTTGACAGCTGGCTGGTATGTTTAGTCACATCTGGGATAAAGTCTCTGATGTAGTTGACGATTCCCAAGAATTGTTGGACTTGTTTGACTGTCATGTTCTCATCAGGGAAGTTGATTAGCCCTTTGGCAATGTGTTCCCCTGGTTGAAAAAACCCATCTTCAAAAACCATTCCAAGAAATTCAATTCTTTTCTTGGCAATAGAGCTCTTTTTGCTGATAGCATGATTCCCCGATCTTTGATGATTTGAGTGAATTGGGCCAGAAGTGCCTTGTGGGCTTCATTGTCTTTTGAGAACAGTAATATATCATCAATATAAATAAGTGTGGAGTGTAATATGGGCTCAAAGATTTTTGTCATGGCTTTTTGGAAAAGAGACGGGGCTACTTTGAGTCCAAATGGCATTACTGTCCATTAATATTGGGCTTCAGAGATACAGAATGCTGTCTTGTATCTATCTTCAGGGTGGAGCCCAATTTGCCAAAAACCCGCTTTTAGATCGAACTTGCTGAATATTTTTGCTCCGCTTAACCTTTGTGTAGTAACTGAGATTTTTGGTAAGGGAAACTTGTCATCTTGTAAGAAGACATTAAGTGGCTTATAATCAATAACAAGCCTCTTCTTCCCCCTGTTCTGCTCAGCCCTTTTTTTCAATATAGAATGCTTGACATGCCCAATTGGATTTGGTTGGTTCAATGAGTCCTTGAACAAGGAGAGCTGCACATTCAGCTCTTGCCAGTTTTAGATCTTCAGGGTTCATTCCTGAATGCGTGGCTTTTGTTGGATTGATGTCTTCATTCTTCTTGAAAGGGAGACGGACATAGAATTCTGGATTTTTCCACAAAGGTGCAGGGTGGTTGAATTGGTCATGACTGTCACAACAAGCACTGATGAGTAGTTGTTGGATCTCCCTGTATTCCTCTGGAGCTTCTTGGATTTCAAGAATGCTTTGCATCCCTAAAAAAAGGCAAAAACTGCCCTTTATAAGTTAAGCCGGTGGGTTTGATATTCATTCCATGGGTTCTGAAGAATGCATCAAATCCAAACAAAACATCTTTGTTTGGGAGGTAGCTTCCCAATACTCTGAGCCAAGTGATCTGGCCTGCAAATATCTCCAATCCAATGGGCTGTTTAGAGATAAGATTGATGGTGAAGATTTCACTGTTGGCTGCTGTGAATGTTTTTGAAATAGGTGCCCACATTTCCTTTGGCAAAACATGTGGCCTTAAGACAGTGGCGCAAGATCCAGTATCTAGCAATGCAACAGCCTTTGTGGGTTTGTCATAGATGGATGTCTTGACTTTTAGATCAAAATGGGGACGAGGAGTGGCATCAATTTGCTTTATTCCTAAGGATCCAAGATATCCAAGTTCTTCTTCTGGGAAATTTGATCCTTTAGGAATCTTTGTAGTAATGGAGGCCATGGGTGGTGCTAAGGAGGATATAGAAAAGATTGACCTTTTTGGTGGAAAGTCTTCTTCTTCTGAATCAGAGTCTTGGAAAACATATTCAGTTTCCCCGTCTTTAACTTCTTGTTCTTCAAGTACTGATTCAAGATCTTCTCCATCTTCAATGGAAGCCGCATCCATTAAGGACTGAAGCATTTTGATCTCCTTTTTTGTCTTGTGAGGACATGACTTGGCAAAATGTCCCTGTTTTCCACAGATGAAACATCTGTTTGATTTGGTCTGAGGTTTTCTTCTCTTGAAATAACGGTACTTTTGCTTCCTCCTTCCCCTTCTAAAAGCCTTCTGGTGGAATGTCTTGGTAGGCGATTGCCAATGGGTCTTTTTCTTGGTCTTACATTCACATGTGCTTGGCTCTTTGCATTTGATCTTCAAATAGGATTTGCTGCATGCTCCTTTGAGTTTGCTCGAATTCTTGCTGAGCTGTTTGAACATTTGCTGCTGTTCGCACAATTTGTCAAGAGCGGCTAGAGCCAATTGGTATATTTCTCCAATGGTAGTGGTAGCCACTTCTTTTCGAAGAGCCATCATCATTCGGTGTAGCTCTGGCTGGAGTTCATCTGGCAAGGATGCGATAAAGACTTGTTTAAGTGGCGGATTATTATTTCCTCCAAGAGGATAATATTTAGCAGCCATTTTCTTGTAGTGCTTCTCCAAGTCCTTTCTGTTAAGTGAGCAACATTTCATTTCAAAGTATTCTTGAGAATTCCTCTTCTGAATGATTGTGATGTCTCCCAAGAATTCTTGGTGTATTATTCCTAGGAACTGTGAAGAGGTACCATTGATGAGTTGGAGTCTTTCATACTCAGACAGGTTATTCACCCATTCTCGGAGGTTGCCAGTCATCCGATTTATGAAGTCTGCAAGGACTTGGCTGCTTGTAAGGTTTGGATTGGCCATGGTGGTTTCAATCCAAGCACTGAATTCATTTAACCTTTCTCTGTACCTTGCTGGTTGAATATCATCAAAGGTGAACCATTTGTTAGAAGTTTTAACCTCAAAGGATCCTGTCTGTGTACGGCTAGATGAAGCTGTTGGTTCATCTCTTTCAGAAGTTATTCCCTCCTCTTCTTCTTCTTCTACAGGATTAACCATGGCTATTGCTGAAAGATCTGCTTTGTAGTCTTCTTCAGACCAATCATCTGTCCCTTCACTGGTTTCAGTGATCTCCTCTTCAGATTCTGTGCTATGTGCTTGATTGTCTAAAGAGATCATATTAATTGATCGTCCTGGAGCAGGCGATCCTTCTTTGATGCCCTTATCTTTTGTAGGAACATTTTCTTCTCTGAAAAAATTCCCTGGTTTCCAAGGAGGATGGGGCTTGGGTTGATGAGAGGATTGAGACTGTGATGAATAACTTCGTCCTTGGGGAGAGATGGATTTTTTAGTGTTTGCTTGTCTGGCTAAATGATAAGTGGATTTGAAAATGGAGTCATAATCTGGAGTTTCTGGTGGTGAATATGTTGGGGGAAACAAAACAGGTGAATATGAAGGATATGGTTTAGGATACATGGATAAAGGGTCTATAGCCAGTGCTTGAGGTACAATTGCTTTACTTTTGTCCATCTCAATTTGGCGAAGTTGAGCTTTGACTTGCTCTAGCTCTCTATTTTTCTTGTGGAATTCTGGACCAAAGTACCTACTGTCAATATAGGTCTTGAGTTCTTGGTCAAGTTGAAAAGCTTGCCTAGATAGCCGATCTTTGAGATCAGCAACCTGTTCTGCCATGGAGCTTATTTGTGCTGAAAGATCTTCAGTTTTTTCCACAAGAGTGCCGAGGGTGTGATCAATTCGGAGTAAGACCTTATTTTGGCTGACTGCATTGTCTGTATGCCAGTTAAGTACTTCCTCTTGAGGGGTTGTTGCCTGATGCCCATGTGGAGTAATTCCTTGAGGAATCACATAAGGTCTTCTGGTGATTTTCTTTTCATCAGTCTGGGTCACTAGAGGTGGGAATTCCTCTTCATAGGGTCTGAGAGTGGCAATGCATGGGACATTATTGACTGCTTGATAGAGATGATCCATAGAGCCTTTTCTGGACAATCTTGTCTTTTTGAGCATTGGTTTCCTTTTGGTCATTGGGGCTGTGTCAGCGTCGTCAGGAGGCTCAGGTCTTTTGAAGGAGCAGGGTGATGGAAATGACTTCTTCTTCTTTTTCTTGTTCCTCCGTCTTTTCTCATATTCTTCCTCATCAGTGTCACTCCATTGGTTAACACAATCACAATCAGAATCGCACATAGAGGGATCAACATCCCATATAAAGTGACCATTTATATGAGAAACATAAACAGGTTTTCCGTTCTCATAAAAATGCACTGGTGGATCATGTTGGTTGTGAGTTGTTTGCACCTGAACAGGAGAGATCATGTTAATTCTTCTGAAAGATGATCCTCGTAGAGAGGTTTTCTTGGTTATTCCGGGTCTCTGAAAGACAGTGGTTACCGTCCCATCACTGTTGTGAGTAATAGTTGGTGGTGTTGTAGTGTGAACATCAATCTGTTCTTTCGGGAAGGCTTTCTCATAATCAGTAATCCATTCCAATGGAATAATAGAGGAGAGTTCATCAGTGGTAATCATTCTTGGAATGTTTACGATTGCTGGTCCTCTTGCATTGTCTGTGAACATGAATAATGCTTCTCCTGTAGTGTTTGGGAGATTGAGATCAAGAGCATGATCTTGAACTCTATAGAGAACTTGATGATGCAGGGTGGCTTGTTCAGCATTTGAGTCTTGAATTACTCCAACCAGCTGTATCTGGATCTTTAGTCTTTGACATATCGTGGGATCTGAGAGTCTCATGGTAAAATTAGGGGCTATAGTAAGAATGACACTTCCATTTGAGAGTGTGGTTACTAACGCTCCTATTAATGCATGCTGGTATTCTTTGAAGGTGGTGTCTAAAAGAGCGACTTTGGCTGTTACAGGAAGGGATCTTCTCCCATGAAGAGTGAGAATTAGCCTAACTGCTCCTAGATGTAAATGAGTGTAGCCCTGGTTCAGGTAACTTTGTATAAGTTCTGGAGGAATCTCCAAAGTTATGTACTGTTCAGCAGTAGTGGCTTTTAGACCACACTGTTGCAGGTGGGAAGACTGGATGACTTCTTTGGGAGGCGGAGAAGGGTTTCTGTGGATTAGATGGCGAATGGAGGTGAGAGTTGATTTCTTTTGTCTTTGGTAAAAAGAATATGGACTTATGAGAGGGTATTCAGTGGCTGGGGTTCGGGAGTCTTCTGGAACATGAGTGAATTCTACTAGTTGGTCAATTTTGTTGCCAAGGGTTTTCTTTAAACTAGTGGGTAATCGGTCTATACTTAGGGAGGTAGAGTGATGTATGGGTTGTGAAGAGCTTGACGAGTCTGTAGGATTCATGTTCGGCAGCATCTCCTCTAAAAACTCGGACACTGCCACCTTTTTCAGGTCCCAACCAAACCAAACCAAACACCTGTTAATCATTCAAATCACTTCCAATAACAATTTTCACAACCACCACACTCAACCCAAGGAAATTGCAAAAATCCAGAATCCAATCAACCAATCCTATAAATCGCAATCTAGATCAACCTCATTCAACAACATCAATCAATAATTAAGAACTCTCGATTTTCTCAAACAGTTTCAAACCAAACCGTTCCTCAAACCCTATTCTAACCATTTCCAAAATAGTAAATTATTCTCAATAAACAAACCGTTTTCAAATATCAAGTCCTTTCCAAATTTGTTTTAAAATCAAATTTCGATATCAAATCGGGTTCGATATCAAATCAAACTTTAATACTAAATATTTTCTAAAATCAAATTGTTTCCAAAATTAAACTAAATGCCAATAATAAATCTCTTCCAATAATTCAAGGAAAACCACTTTAACAACATCAATCATCTAGGCAAAATACCCAACTTTCTTAATCGATCAATCTATCAATCAAACTAATAATATCATTCTTCCAAAAAAATTCAATTCAATTCATAAGACTTACAAAACCACAAAAAATGTATTTCATGCATTAATATCGATTTATGACAACTTTGGAAAGTAAAACAAGTTTAAGGAAAAGCACCCCTACCTCAATTAGTCGAACCCGTCAAATTTAAACGCAATGATCCCATCTTTGTTAATTTCAGCAGCGTCAACAACTCTAATAGCTCGTTAGTACCATTAATACTATCACCTATGATAATTCCATCAATAAACAGGGAAAGCAGAGCAGCAGTGTTAAACAGAAACATAGATTTTCTTTACTCAAAACAGAAAAAGACTAAGAAACAAAATGGAAGCAGAGTAAGGATTAAAGTTTACAGGTTCTAGAATAGGAAAACCAAAACCAAAAGAAGAAGGTTGGTGCTATCTTCAACTTTGATGGCGGTGCAAGACTCACCGGCGACCGTGGAAGCAACGGCAATGTAACTTACTATAAGCACTTTATTCAATACAAATAGTTTCATCAACATGCTTTAAGATAAAAACAAATTGGCAGAACAAGGAAGAATCAGAAACAAGGTAGGGCTTACCAAAACAGTAGCGATTTAACTGTTCAAAATGGAGCCAGAGCAATAGCAACAGCAACTCCAGCAGCTGCAGTGGAGTTCTTGTCAGATTTTAGAAACCAGAAGCAGAACTGGCTAGCCTTTCTCTCTCACCAACGACGACGGCTCCGACCAAACCAGCAACGGTGGCTTCGACCATACCGGCGGCGATGGCAGTGGTGATGTACGAAACCCTAGTAGCAACGGTGGTAGGAGTGGCTTCGACAGCGGCGGCGCGACCAGGGACGAACGCGCGGCTTTGGCGGTGATGGTGGTTGCGACCCCGACGGCGAGATGGTGCGGCAAAACCGGAATCAACGCGTGACGATGGCTTCTCTTCTCCTCCTACATTGTGAGCTATGTCTCTCCCCTTGTCACCGACGGCGGCGCATAAACAGCGGCTGTGGCGCGGAGACTGGACGACGGCAGTAGAACGTCCCCTCTCTCTATCCTCCTTCTGCTATCTGTGCTCTCCCTTTCCACCTCCCCACTCGGTTCTTCCCACTTCTCTCTTTCCTTTTTTCATTTTTTTTCTGTATGTGGGTGTATAGGGCTTGGGGCGGTGGATAGTGAGTGGCTGTGAGGTTAGGATTTAATTTAGGGTGAAATTAGGGTTTTGTGTGTATGAAATTAAGAATTTTGGGTTAATCTAAAATCTAATTGAATCTCTAAAATTACTCTACAATATTATTTATTATATTAAAATATTAATTGATTTGAAATCAAATATTCTAATTGAAATTATAAGATAATATAATTAATTTTCTTTATTTATAAAATTATTTATATTAAATTTTGAAATCTCAATTATTTAAACCAAATCATATAAAATTTTTATTATTTTTCATTTGCTAAACTTTTTAATTTAAATATAGAAAATAATTCGGTAATTATAAAATCAGATAAAACCTTAAATTACTTTAAACTTAATTAATCAAAATTTGTTTTAATTATCTTTAATAAAATAATTTCAAAGATTAAAATACTTAATGATAAATAAATCTAAATTAGCTCTTAATAAAATCTTCTAAAAATTTATAGGTCTTACACCTACCAAGGTTTACGCATAGAGAAATATAAATACATAATCCGTGGATAGTCATCACCGATAGCATTTGTGCTAACGCATAACTTTCAATCACTTCGTCTTTTTTCTTATTCCATTCTCTTCTTTTAATTATTTATCTACTTTTATTAATTTTTTTATCCTTTTGGATCTTTTTTCATTTATTAAATTAATTATGTATTACTTTTATTTTTTTCTCTAAAAATTGCAAGAAAAAAATGACTTATAATTAATCATAGAAAAAATTCCTCCACTTTTATGATAATTATAAGAAAAGTGGTTATAACTTTTTTAACAATTTGTGATAATATAAAAGATGTTTATTTATACTGGACTAAGGCACAGTCAAAGAAAGATTGAGATTAAATGGAGTATATATTTTTTTACATTCATATACTTTACATAAAAAAATTAAGAATGAAGCGATTTTAAAAAAAAAGGTATATTTTAGAAGGGATGAAGAGGAAAAAAATAGTCTTAACTTATACGGTTTAGTACTCATTACGTACTCTGTGATATACTGTACTGTACTCTGATTTGTAATTCGGTCTCAACTTTTAACAAACATAAATAGAGAATTTATTATATGCATACATGTATTTTTTTAAAAATGATATTATTAAATTTTTTATTTATAATATTATTTAATTGATATATATCTAACTTTTTCTTCTTCATTCTTTTTACTATTTCAACTCTTAGAATTTACAATTATTTTTTACTCTTTTTATTCTTCGGTAATTATTTATTGACTATCCTAATGTTTATACTTATTTTCATATAATATTTTATGTACATGTTGATTCACATAAGATTTTTGAATTTTTTTAATTATTTTTAAAGTATTATTCATTTTTAAGTGTAACTAAAATTAATAATTTAATATAGCCGGTACATGCGAGCTTCGTCCTCCATGACTCCACCACCCAAATGTCACCAAAACCTTCAAACCTTCAAATCTCTCCCTCAAACCCTCTCAACCATCAAGGTGCAACAATTTTGGTTTGGCACAAATACTATCTGTGATGACTATCCACGGATTATGTATTTATACTTCTCTATGCATAAACCGTGGTAGGCAGGGGTATATGTTCAGAGCTTTTTTCTTCATAAACCGTGGTGACTAAGTACTGTTTATGGCTACCTATTTTCCTTCATAATCCGTGGTGAGCAGCCACGGTTTATGCTCAAAGTTTTCCAGCTGAAATCTGTCCAAGGTTCCCACGGTTTATGAACATATTGAAATCGTGGTTAGCTCTCACGGTTTACATAGTAAACAAAACAAGACACTCACGTAAAGAGTTTTCAAATGTTGCAATCGTAAAGGATTTTCTCATTTTATTTATTTAAGTACATTACCTTATTAAAATGTATTGTTTTTTCACTAAAAAATTATTCGTCTAGCTTGTATTATTTATTTAAAATTAAAACTAATAAAAAGAAAAAAATTATTTTAGTAGACTAATAACCTTATATTTGTTATTATCTAAAAATGAATATAGTGTCCAATTATAAAGTATTTATAAATAATAAATGACGCAATTGATGTTTTGAAAGAAAATGTAACTAGATTATTTTATGGTTTAAGTATAACTAGTTGGATGCAACTTTAAAATGGTATAAATTCAAACATCTTTTTAAAATTTTAAAGTGATTGATAGTTGACATTTTTAGGATAAATCACTTAAAAAAATTATTTGAGATTTAATATTACGTGAATGTCCTAAAGTAAAGAGTGTTATGTTGGTGTCCTAATTCAACGTAAATTGAATGAACTGACATCAATTTAAAGACTCCTAATGTAAATAGAATTGAGTGAATTCGAACTAGAACATTCATAGTAAATTGAATTCATTGGTTTTGATTTAGTAGCAGTGTCACGTTGGAGAGTTGCATGCCTAGGCAACTCAAATGATCTTGTTTTAATTTAGTGGTTTTGTTGGCTCATGGTAAATTGACACCCGTTGTTTCAATTTATACAAGGTGCTGCTCAAGGTAAATCGATGCTAGTTGTTTCAATTTATTATTGGCTAGCTCTATAAAAAAGAGTTCGAATTTGTTAGATGCGAATTACATTTACAATTCTCCACTCTACCAAAAACACAAATTCTCTGAAAAATCTTGAAAACTCCAAATATAGAAGATGACCCAGATCATATATATCGCTTGAATGGAGTTGTCTATATTGCTGGTGGAATCAATACAGATGTAGTAGATGAAATTATTTTTAAAATTAGTTTTAAATTGTTATTAATATTTAGTAAGCATTATTTTAATAAAAATGTTATATCTGTAAGTATTATAAATTTTGTTAGAGCTATTAAGTTAGAAATGTTGGTGATAGTAGTGATCTATAATTACTATTAGCCCTTGAAATGGAGTGTTAATTTCACATAGATTTAGCCAAGATTTGATTTCTATGAATAATAGATTAGAGCAAGATGTATGTTTTTAGATCGAGCCTTAACTTTTTCGGGTGATTTTAGATTAAGAACTTTCTTAATATAATATAATATTATATTTTGTTAAACCTTTTTTTTTACCATAATTGTAACCGACTCGATATGTTACTAGCACGAGGAGGTAGCATGGTATGCCTCTTGACGAGCAGATCATACTATACTTATAGATGGCTGGGTTATATCATCTTGTGAGGCTTAATGATCACTGGTTTAGGCTGGATGAACCGTTAGTCAGCGCTTTCATGGGAAGATGGTATCCGGAGACGCACACTTTTTCATATGTCGTTCGTAAAGTACACCATTACGTTACAAGATGTGGTGTACCAGTTAAACTTTCTGATTGATGGTGAGTACGTCATTGGATATCTAACAAATTTTGAGACATATATTGAGGGCAGTCGACCTCTGTGGACTTAGTTTGAGGAGCTACTCAGAGTGTTACCTTTGTCGAATTGTATTGACAAGTTCACTATGAAGTGTACATGGATGCAGGAGACATTCAGTGAGCTGCCTGAGGGTGCAGATGAGGAGATTGTTAGGAGGTATATAAGGGCGTACATCATGATGTTGTTGTCGACTCAGCTATTTGGGGACAAGTCTGGGACACGTCTTCACATCCGATGGCTGCCCTACGTAGCTGGACTAGAAAACTAGGATAGATACAGCTGGGGGTTCGCCGCACTTTCATGGTTATATCGATGCATGTGCCGTGTTACCAACAGGTACGTTGTTAAGTTGGCTGGTCCATTGCAGCTACTTCAGTCATGGATCTTTTGGCGTTTCTTGGCTTTTAGGTCTCCCGGGTTTGATGCATTTCATTGGCTATTGGCCTCAAGTACTTATGTTTGTTATGTTGGTTAATAATCATTTGATTAGTGTGCTATCATTAAAATAATTTATTTGATGACAGGCAGTTGGGATATCAACCATCGTTGAGCGAGAAAGGGCCTAAAGTGCAACATTGGAGCCTGAGGATAGACTTATTGCAATGGAGGGATGTAAGTGTTAGTTAAGCGTGAATATAAAGTTTTTACCTGTGAAGATTTTATGCTTAAGTAATGATGTGCATTATTATTTTCCTTTTACAGTTCTTATTGATGCCCTATAGCTCAACCGAAGATACTAGAGTCTCAACATACTCAGCTGTGGAAAAGGGTGATTGCATTGATATACTTTGCGGTAATACAGTGGCATCAAGTGGACATGGTCTTACCACAGCTTAGGGGAGTTCAACATCGACCTCGTGCAGCGCTGAACATAGATTTCTTGATGGCGAAGGACGGCAGGGGATGATCGTTAGTTTTCTCACACCTTACATTCTTGGCACCTCTCCCGGGCTAACAGATCCCAGCATGTTCTCCAGTTTGATGTTGTCACCAACCCCGAGCCATCATAGGTTTTCCTGGACTGGTGGTATGCACATAGGCGTAGGTTCTTGTCACCAGAGGTCTTCCTCGGTGACCCTAGAGGTGTACCGATTCCGATAGAGGTTGCACAGGGAGGTTCAGAACATGCAACTCCCATGGACCAGGTCCCCGATGTCCTAGACAAGTGTCGTGTTGAGCGGCGAGTGTGCATTGGTACACGTGGAAGTGATCGTGAGTGAAGGTGGATCGACGATGAGATTGCTGCGATGGAGGGGAGGGGTCGACACCCTAGGTGACATAAGGCTCGTGATGGGCGTGGAGGTAGAGGTGGTCGTACTGGCAGAGGCGATGGTCGAGGTAGAGGTGATGATGATGGTGGTGCAGATGGTGGTGGTGCTGAGTGGTGGTGGTGGTCCTGATAGTGGTGATGATGGTGGTGCAGGTGGTGGTGATGATATTTTGACTATTATTTAATTATTAACTTATTTTTGGTGCTGGACGTGGTGTTGATAGTAAGGGTGTTCACGGTGCAGTTTGGTTCGGTTTTTGAGAGAAAAGTCATCCGATCCAATCGTTTAATTAAACTGCAGTTCAGTTTGGTTTGGTTTGGTTTGTTCAATTTTTTCAATCAATTCCAAAAAAATACTACCATACTATTTCTCAAAGTCATAACATTAAAATCAACAAACACAAATACACAATAGCTAACAAAGTCTTGATCCAATGAAATTTAATGACAAAAGAAGTTCAAATACAACATTAAAAAGTTTAAAAGTTAATAGTCAATACAACTGAAAATAAATATAAATTTCCATCAAAAGATAGCTAAGTTATGGTGTCTTCTCCGACAAAACAGCTAAACTTCTTATACTCAATCAGACTTAACACCAGAATCTTCTTCATTAGGATCAGGAGTGGGTACAACTTCTACAAAATATATAAAACAAGAAATAATCATAACAAATAATATATATAAATAAAAATTAGATTAAAAATAAAGAAAATTATAAATCGAAGCTTAACCATACCTAATTCTAACTTCTCCAATTCCTCACTGAGCTCCTCAAGAACAAGTATTGGAGAGTTTCGAAGCCAATTTTGTGTACAAATTAATGCTTCAGCTATCATTGGAGTTAGAGAACTCCTATAATTATTCAACACCCTTCCTCTAGTACTAAATGCCGATTCTGAAGCTACTGTAGAAATTGGCATGGTTAAGACGTCTCTTGCAATCTACACAAGAGTTGGATATTTAGTGGAATTTACTTTCCACCAATTTAGAATGTCAAATTGCACGCCACTCTTCTCTAAGGCTCCCATAAGATATAAATCCACCTCATTCTTATTAACATTCATTGAATTGCATTTCCTTCTCAAATTCCATAGCAAAAGAAGTTTCATGTGCCTCAAACTCTTGTGTGCCAATTTCAGGAGGATCTTGACAAGTAGATCTTTGATAGTTACCAATCTCACCAAACAGCCTATAGCTATCAAACACGTTGAAAAGCGTCTCTTTCACCTTTGAAGTCAAGAATTCAGCATCTTCTTTTTCATACAACTTCTCAAAACTCCACTTAATCAATTGAAGCTTATAGCTAGGATCAAGAAACCACTGCAATAAAATCATCATGTTTGTGTTTTTTATATTTTCTCAATACTTATCATACTTGGACTTCATTTTCTCAGCCATGCCTAAAAGTATCGGATCTAAGCTTCCCATCCAATGCTTAAGTGTAGACAATATTTTACAAAAGTCATTAAAATGTTGAGAAGACGTCACAAATGTTGAACCAGAAACTTTGTTGGTTACATCATAAAATATTTTTAAAAACTTGACAAAATGCTTTTTATTCTCCCAATCCTCAGACTTAGGGATCCCACCAACCATTATAGCATATTCTGAATCTCTCTCCCCCAATTGTTTAAATGCCTTTTGAAATTTCAAATTACTTTCAAGCATTAAAAAGGTAAAGTTCCACTTGGTAGAACTAAATGCACAGTACCTTTTTTCAGAATTCTAGCTTCCTTAATCATAGTTTTAAACTCTCAGTACAACCTGGTGATGCATACACATGCCTAACTGCATTCCTAATCTTTAAAATTGAATCATGCATTTCTCTCAACCCATCATTCACAACAAGATTTAAAATATGAGCACAACATCTAACATGTAAAAACTCTCCCTTTAATGGATGTGAGTTCCAATCTTCCATTCTACTTTTCAAGTAAGAAAGTGCAACATCATTTGAACTAGCATTATCAATAGTGATAGAAAAAACACGCGACATCCCCTAGCCCAACAAACATCTCTCAATCTTCCTACCAATTGTTTCTCCCTTATAATTCTTGACAGCACAAAAATTCAAGATTCTTTTTTTGCAGTTTCCAATTAGCATCAATGTAATGAGCAGTAAGTCAAAGATAGTTCAAGTTTTGCACAGATGACCAACAATCAGCTGTCAAACAAATATTTTGATTTAGTTGATTAAAAACAGACTTCAACTTAATTTTTTCATTCAAATAAAGCATCCAACAATCCCTAGCAACTGTGAGCTTTTCAAGAATTAGAAACTTGGGTTGCAAATAACTCGTATAATAACGAAAACCCTCCCCCTCAACATGCGAAAAGGCAATTCATCCACAATAGTCACTCTAGTAAGTGCTTGTCTACAAAGATCAACATCAAATGATACGGCAGAAAGTGAACTACCTATCCCTTTCCTATCATCTTTTATCACATCTTAAAAACAAAGAATCTTTTGAGTAGGATCTAATGCCTCCTTCAAAAAATTTTTGCATTGCGACAACAAGTGATTTTTCATGTTACTGGTGCCATTTTTATGTGTATCACAAGCATAACTAGCCCCACACCAATTGTATTTAGCTCTAGGGTACTGTGGATTACTAGTTTCATCTTTAGTAAAGTGATCCCATGTCTAAGACCTAGGTCTACAAGGCTCTCTCTTACCTTCGTTGGTCTCAGTTTCAGCGATGTTATCAACAGGAGCTTCTTCAATAGCCCACATTTTCCCTCGGCCTCTACTAGCAAGCTTCCTTGTGTTTCTATGAGGAGCTGGCACAGCAGGCAATGCAGTCAGAGATCTGATGCTTTTAGATTCATTCGAAATAGAAGCTGGAGGCAATCCAATGTCGCCCATATTCTCACTTGAACTGACATCAAACTGCATAAACAAATATATTGAACAACAAAATAAATTTACAAGCAATTTAAAAAACCAAGAAATTAGTCAAACTACATACCTGACATGGAGGCTTGGACTCTATATCTGAGTTGAATCGATGACTGGGTATAGGGGTGTCAAAAATCCCCGGGAGACAGGGATCCCCGCGAGGACCGCCTCGAATGGGGCCCTGATGGCGGAAAATTTTCCCTATGGGGACGAGAATGGGGGACAAAATTCCCCCAAAGCAAGTGCGAGGACCCAAGCAGGGATCTCCATCCCTGTCCCCGTATTCCCCACAATCCCCGAATATATTAAATTACTTAAACTCCCTTATTAGTGTATTTTTTATTTTGGATTTTTAGTCATTTTACCTTACATATTTATATATTGAAAATTTGGAAACCCTAAGTCCCTAACCCCTCTCTCCACACATAGCGCCGCTACCCACTACCCAGTCACCCTCACCCTCCTCGCGAACCCCCCTTCTGCGTTCTCTCGATCCTCTTTGCACCCAGTCAGCCACCTCCGAACACTTCCCTTGCGCCCTCACCACTGTCCGTTTCAGCCGGCCCACTCACTGTGTCATCACTGCACCGCATCGTTCCCCCTATTCCTTTGCCGACGTCGCTGCTCTATTGAGTCCATTCAACTCCTGCGCCACCGCCGTTTTGCATTGCTACTTCGCGTCTCTCACCTCTTCGGCCATTTATCCCTTATCCCTGGTAAGATTCACTGTTCTCCCTTTTTCTGCTTGGATTTTGGCATTTTACTTCATTAATTTGAATGCATGCTAATTAATAATTAGTTTCTGATAATGTAATTTTTCATACTTTTAAAATTCTATTTTTTTTTCATGAATTTGATTTTAATTTTTATTTTTTTGATGTTGGTGGCTGTTGTTTTTGTTAATGAACGCGGTTCTAAACTTCTGATTTTGTTGGTTGTTCTGTTTATGCCATGTTGTGTTTTGTTTATGATCTTGGTCGTTTTCCTTTTCTGCCATGTTGTGTTCATGCCATTCCTCCTATACAATACAAAAAACTTGTGTAGTTTATATTAAATCATTCCTCCTGTGTTTTGTTTATGATTTTGGCCCTATTTTACTTATCATTACTAATGTCATTTTTTTATTATTACAAATATGTAATAAATAAATACATAACATATTGGTATTGGCATCTCATACCAAATTAAAAGTACTTATGCTTGGTTGACATTATGTTATTTGTGTATTTGGGTCAAAAATATATCTTTAAAAGCATGTATTATTATTGTTTCTCATCTCATCAACTTTCTGCTTGAATAAATATAAAAGAAAAAGTGGCCAAATGAATCAGTGTTTTTAGTTGCAATGTGAGTAAAGCTATTAAAGTAATGATTATAACATCCCTCCATTACTACAAAGAATAGAGAAGAGAAAAATATCACTTTCTAGTAGCCAAGTCTCATTTTAGGGCCATCCATTTCGGCATCGTATGCATATTCTCAAAGCCATCAACATCACAAGTCTGTACTGTGAGGATGCTTAATAGTTATAGTTTAAAATAGATTAATTTAATTTAATTTATATAAGTATATGCTGTGAGCATACCATACATGGGTTCTATATATGTTTTTCTACTTACTTTTAAGTTTCAAAGTTCAAGTGTTAACTCAAATGCAAAGTTCGTACTGTATTATTAGTAAATCAGGGTCGAAAATTCCAATTCCTTAGGACTATGAGATAGATATGGGGGATTTAGGAGTTTAGGTAATTGTTTTTCTATTATGTCAACTTTTTATTTAATATATGAAATTCTTGTTTATGATGTATGTTAACATATTTATGTTTGTGTTGTTTTAACAGAGAATATGCAGATGTTTGTTGGAAATTGTATGTTGACAATGGAAGAATATTTGATGTTGAAAATTTTATTTTATTGCTTTTTTTTTAATAGAAGTTGTATTTTAAGATTTTATTTTATGGACTATGATTTGCTATGTTGTATTTCTGGACTTAAAATCTTGGATAAAATATTTGTGTGTTTGTAATAATGTTTTGTAGTATGTATTTTGGTTTTTTTCTTCAAGTTTGAGACTCCAGTGCAGAGAGCGAGACTGAGAGAAGAGAGCGGCTAGGTTTACGTTTGGGGTGGGGGTTAGGTCATGAGTCACGTTTGGGGGTGTGGGGTGCTTTTTTAGGGTTTTTTTTTTAGAATACCTGTTTGATTTGGTTCGGTTGGGATTTTCATTGTCAGAATAAAACATTGATGCACTAAATAAAATATGATAAAAAAAAAATGAAACAGCTAGAAAAGCATTACTGCATGCAATCAGAATATCCCTAAATCCTGAACACACTAACTATCAAGTGAAAATGTAATCAGAATAACCCTAAACCCTGGATACGCTAGCTATCAAGTGATTTAAAATTACAAAGTCCACTGAACCGAACAAGATTCATGTGGTGAATAAATATTTATAAACTTACTCATTATCATAAGTTTGTTGTGTTTGACTTTCTAGAGGGACATAGATAAAGTCATCTTTGATCAACTCTTCCTGAATAGAACTTGGAAGAGACAATGCAAGAGGAGATCTAAGGAATGTAAACAATGAAGAAGTTATTGTTGAATAATTAGAATTTTTTCTGAGAAACGAGAATCTGCAGATTGAAAAACTCACATTTCCAAAGGTTCAGAATGAGTTTTTTGTCGATCCTCAATGATTTGTAGCTCAGAATCAGGTGTAGCACTAGTAACATTTAAACACGTTTTCCATGTGATTAATTAAACAAAAATTATTACCTACATCTAAAAAAGTAACATAAATATTTTTAACCTACACTTGTGGAGTTTCAAAACTCTTTCTTGGATGGATTTTCTTTTTTCTAAAATATTTTACCGGGATTTTCGGGGTTCTTTTCCTAAAAAAAAGATAACAAATTAAAATTAGAACTATATTAAAATTAGAAACCTAGATTAGGGTTTAGGGGGTTAGGTTTTAGGATTTTAGGGTTTAGGGGTTAGGTTTAGGGTTTTAGGGGTTTAGGTTTTATTGGTTTAGGGTTCAGGGTTCAGAGTCCATGGTTCAGGGTTCAGGATTCAAAGTTTAGGGTTTAGCGTTTAGGGTTCATGGCTTAGGGTCTACGTTTTAGGGTAGAAAGACATGAAATTCATTTTAGGAAACCACTAAACCGAAAGTAAAGCCTGCAATGAACCAATTTACCTGGTATTGTCTGGGGCATTTACGGACGGTGTGGAGCTTACTTGAGTCTGTAAGAGAGGTTCACCATCCAGATTTACAGTTGGCAGTCTAAGCAAAATAAATAAATATTAGTAAATGAATCCAGAGGAATTAGAAAAGGATCTAGCAAAAGTTAGCAAAGAAAGAAAAATAACTTGGTATAAGAAACTGAATCTTACGTCTTAGAGAAATCATTTTGTGCATCCGTCGAGTCAAACTGATCTGGAGCAACATTTGCTGTCTGAGCTCCATTATTTCTTTTATCTGATCTCTTTTCTCTTATCGTCTCCAACGCTTGTCTTCTTCTTTCCGCAGCGCTATCTTTTACTTGTTCAGTTCTGAAAGTTTATAAAATAAGTATCAAGGAACCTAAAACAAAAGCATCAATAAAGTAAAAGAAAATATGATTTGAGAAACTTACTCCTTGTCAGATTTGGTTTGTTTTTTTGTCACCCTCTGCGGTTGTTTTCTTTTTACTATGGATGTTTTTTCGATTTCTTTTTCTTTGCAAGACAGACAAACACATCGAATTTAGAAAGACTACTGAACCGAAAGCAATTCATATGGTGAACAAAATGTGATACTCATGCAATCATTAAGAAAAACATTTCTGGATTAAAAAAACTCAATTTGAGCAACTCCATTGAATAATATCACATTTGTAATTTACTTAACAAGCATACATAAACAATTTTCAGCAAGAAAATGCAAAACTAAACCAGATGAATATCATACAATCATATAAATGAACATCACCCAACACTTACTGGCTTTCAAATTTGCTTGTGCCTTTTGAATCTGTCGGCACAGGCTTCCTTTTTTTGCTTTGTTTTTTAACCACCTTCTGTGGTAGTTTTCATTTCTTTGTGCCAGTTTTTTCAATTTCTTCTTCTCTGCAAAACATAAGAACAAGCGCATAAGAACAACTTTAAGCAAATACAAGTTAAATGAAATCAATATGAAGATCAAACTTACTGGTTTTCAGATTCACTTTTGCTTTCTGAATCGGTTGGACTGCTTTCAGTTTCACTTGTTTTTCTGAATCCATCTCAACAAGCTTTTGTTTTTTAACCACCCTCTTTTGTCTTGTTCTCTTTACTAGTGGTGTTTTGTCGGATTCGGATTCAGATTCATATTCAAAAAATCTTTCTTCTTTCGAAGAAGAATCCAGATCAACAATTTTCTTTTTTTCTTTCTTTTCTTTAACTTCTTTGTTTTTGTTTTTTCCTTCTTTATTTTCTTTCTGTACAGATGTCCCTAAAACAAAAATTTATTCAATGAGAAATACAGTAACAATCAGCTGAATCAACATGAGCAACCCACTGAATCAAACGATAGTAATGTGTTGAATAAAATGTGATAATTATTTAATGATAAAAAATATTTTTTCATGCATAAGGACTCAATTGAACACACTAACAATCAGGTGAACCAAAGGGAGCAAACCCATCGAACCGAACAAGATTCATAAGGTGAATAAAATGTGACAAACATTTAATAATCAAGAAAAATGTTTTTGAATGCAAAGAATTCAAATGAACACACTAACAATCAGGTGAACCAATGGGAGCAAGCCAACCGAACCGGACAAGATTCATATGGTGAATAAAACGTGACAAACATTTAATCATCAAGAAAATGTTTCTGAATGCACAAAGATTCAAATGAAAACACTAACAATTGCAAGTAGGAGAAATAAATTAATTATAACCTAAAACACAAGTTTATTTAGTTAGCAGAGTATTTTAGAAGCATTTGAAACGAAATTTTAGGGGGAATTTTTTGTTTAATTTACCAATAAGTCTGTTGCTTCCTTCGAAATCCGGTCGAGCATAATTTGCTTTGTCCAATGGGCCACCCACGGTGCTGGGGGAGCATCAGGTCCGAACGGGCGAGGGAACTTGGTTTCATGGAAGTATATTAGCATCAAAACAAAAATACAGCCATCAACAGACTGTTTCGTTCCCTTTCTCTTGTTTTCAATTCCTTTCATCAAGAAGTTGAGCATATGTTTTGCCCAATCCCACTCTCGGATGTTGTCCACATGAAAGATAGGCGGCTTATGGATTGAGGAGGCCACGCTTACCATCATCGGCAATAAGAAGCACTTTTGTACGAAGACGACAAAAGTCCTCTTGAATTTTTGCTAGTTCTCCTCCCCTTCAACACTCATATCCAGAACAGACCTTGTCTTCTAGATTCAGTTTGGTGTAATCAACCTTTTCATCAAAATGACTCCCTACAATATTTTAATAGCAAAAAATCATCCAAAAAGGCTCAGTTTAATTTTCTGTACACAAATGAACCGAAAGTAAGCAAGAAGTAGAAAGTGTATTACCGCCATTGTTTATGCCCAGTGCAGCTGCTACCTTGTGAGGAGTTTATATTTTTCTCTGGAGAGTTTTCAAGCATCCCTTATAGTCATCAAAGCAATCAATCAATTTTCTCAAGAGGGCGTGAGAGACATTCATTTCCGGGACATGTGCCAGGGCACCAAATCCCATTTGTTCAACTATATCTTTCTTTTATTGACTCATATTCCTGAACATTGTTGCTATTGCCTTTGTTTGGCATCTGCAATCATGAGTTTTTTGCAAGTTTTGAAATAGAATGTGAGGATATATTTATAATACAAAATAGATATTATTTGAACAAAAGCAGATAAATATATTTAATATGCTTACGTTATAGTGTGGCTTCTCCATTTTTGTCACCATTGTCTTGTTGTATTTTGCTGTAATAAAAAAATTTGGTCAATACTTCACTTAATACACTAACAAGCACAAGCATGCATATCTTAATCAAATCAATTAAAATGTGCCAGCCCACTGAACCGAACCCACTTCAAGCACTGAATAAAACATGATAAATAATGAATTAGCTAGACTAGTTCCACTATCTACTCACGTACATTATCCACTGAACTGAATAAAAATAAGAACAAATTTCATTCGAAGCCCTAGTTATACTGTAAAAATGTAATCAAAATAACCCTAAAACCTAAACACACTAAATATCAAGTGAATGAGAATCACCAAGCCCACTGAATCGAACACAATCCATGTGGTGAGGAAATTGTTATAAGCTTTTAATTATTATGAATAGTATTTCTTCATGCAATAGAAATTAACTGAATAGAGTAATAATAAAGTTCAAAGACCTAGTTACACTATCCACTGAACTGAATGAAAATACAAATTTGATTCAAAGCCTTAGTTATACTGCAAAAATGCAATCAGAATAAACCCTAAACCCTGAACACACTAAATATCAAGTGAATGAGAATCACCAAGCCCACCGAATCGAACACAATCCATGTGGTGAGTAAATTGTTATAAGCTTTCAATTATTATGAATAGCATTTCTTCATGCCATAGAAGTTAACTGAATAGAGTAACAATCAAGTTCAAAGATCTAGTTATACTATCCACTGAACTGAATGAAAATAAGAACAAATTTAATTCAAAGTGTTAGTTATACTGTAAAAATGCAATCAGAATAAACCCTACACACTAAATATCAAGTGAATGAGAATCACCAAACCCACCGAACTGAACACAATCCATGTGGTGAATAAATCGTTATAAGCTTTCAATTATTATGAATAGTATTTCTTCATGCAATAGAAGTTAACTGAATAGAGTAACAATCAAGTTCAAAGACCTAGTTACACTATCCACTGAACTAAATGAAAATAAGAACAAATTTGATTTAAAGACCTAGTTATACTGTAAAAATACAATCAGAATAAACCCTAAACTCTGAACACACTAAATATCAAGTAAATGAGAATCACCAAGCCCACCGAACCAAAGACAATCTATGTGGTGAATAAATCATTATAAGCTTTCAATTATTATGAATAGTATTTCTTCATGCAATAGAAGTTAACTGAATAGAGTAACAATCAAGTCCAAAGACCTAGTTACACTATCTATCGAACTGAATGAAAATAAGAACAAATTTGATTCAAAGCCCTAGTTATACTATAAAAATGCAATCAGAATAATCCCTAAACCCTGAACACACTAAATATCAAGTGAATGAGAATCACCAAGCCCACCGAATTGAACACAATTCATGTGGTGAATAAATCGTTATAAACTTTCAATTATCAAGAATAGTGTTTCGTAAACTTTCAATCATCAAGAATAGTATTTCTCCATGCAAAAGAAGAACTGAATAGAGTAACAATCAAGTTCAAAGCCCTAGTTACACTATCTACTGAACTGAATGAAAATAAGAAAAAATTTATTCAAAACCCTAGTTATACTGTAAAAATGCAATCAGAATACGTCGATCTACTGAACGAAGAAAATCAATCCAGTAAAGCTTAAATGCAACTAGGAGAAACGCTATATTGCAAGATTTCAAATGAACAGTAATTTTTTTCATACATTTGTTAGTCTCTGTTGTTGTTTTTGTTCGTTTTTGCTTGTTTGTGGTGAAATCTTGTTGCAATTCTTCTCCAGTAGTGGTTTTAGCAGAGAACGTGACTGAAGTTTGAGTGATTTTGAGAGAGATTCGAAGAGAATGAGCGGTTTCGTGTTGAGGAAGAAGTAACGTTTTTTTTATAATAAGCGTGAAGTAACGAAAGGTTTTCGAGCGCATGTTTTCACTCGTTATTAATGCACGTGACTCTATTTGAGTTTGGGCCAACTTAAATACATGAATACATAGATGTGTAGCATGACTGAATCAAATTTATATATTTTTTATATGTATTACACCGTGAAAATTTCATTTCAATTGTTAGTATCTATTAGTTATTACTTCACTACAAGAAAAACACCCATTCAGCCACACTTTTTTTAACCTACATTTGAAAAGTGTAGTCTATTCATAGAATAGGTTACGCTTTTCTCCGTGTTTCCCTTTTATAAGAGAATAGGAAACACAATTATGGCATCATTTAAAAAATGTAGTCTTAGATACAATAAAAGTCACTTCTAAAGCGTAGCCTTATGTTAATATCTATGGGTACACTTTTCATAACAAAGGGAACGCTTTTGAAGAGTAACATATTTGTTATGATTTGGGTGCACTTTAAAAGCGTTGCCTAATGTAAAAACGCCGAATAAAAAAACCTCTGCCGCTTCTCTAATCTCCCCGTCGTTGTGCTCTCCGTCGTCGTGCACCACTGTCACCGTCTCACTTGTCTGCTCGTCTCCCTTAGTTGCGCTTCTGCCGCCGTCCGTCCATCTTCGCAGCTCTCCCTTGAAAGGATGTGAAAACCCTAGCCTCCATCGCGCCGCCATCAATCTCACCGTCGCCGCTCGTCGCGCTCAAGATCGGCACCAGGTTCATCGTGGTCGTTCGCAATCCTCATGGTTCGTCGTTCTCGAGGGCCCTCGATCCCCTCGTTCGCCAATGTTTGCTCTCTTGTCCTGTTTGAAGCGTCCCCGGCGTGTTCAGTCTTGCTGCATCCCGCGAGTGCTGGAGGGCCGCCACGTGCTCGGCATCGATGGAACTGGCAGCAGCAAGACCGTCGCTCTCGGCCTCCCGATCCTCCAGCCTGTCGGAGCACCCGTTTAGTGTGTTCGCGTTGGTGGTGACGCCCACTAGGGAACTGGCGTTCCAACTACCAGAGCAGTTCTGCGCCCTCGGTTCCTGCCTCCACCTCCGCATTGCAGTGGTTGTCAGCGGCATGGACATGCTTCGGCAAACCAAGGAGCTTGCTACTAGGCCCCACGTCGTTATTGCCATGCCGGGGAGGATCAAGGCCTTGCTCGAGAATCCTGATATTCCTCTAGTTTTTGCTAGAACTAAGGTAATAACTAGGTTCAACTCTTTCGTGTTTGTATAGTCTAAAAATATGTGATTGTTCACAATGTCTAACGATAATTTCTCAAACTATGAGTACTGTTTGTGAGGAGTGACTTGCTTAAAAAAATGTTTAATTTGAAGAATTCAATTGCAATTTTTAAATTATAGGAGGGTTTAAAAGTAAGGGAATTTCTAGGAAGCAACTTTCAGTGGATTTATTTTAATCTATGTATTAATGATCGTGATGTTTTTTTGTTTTGTTAATGGATAATGAGGTTTTGGTGTTGATGTTGTTGTGGTTCTGATTTACTGTTAATGATGCTGTGATTTTCAATGGAGGTATGGAGGGCTTGTAGTGTAGAACTGTGTCCCAGAAGCTTGGAAGGTAGGACATAGGTTATATATGTGTATATATATATGGAACCACATTGTGTATATCTAAATGTTATGCATTTCTTTACCTTCATATTTATATGCAGTTCCGTGTCCTGGATGAAGCAGATCGAGTTCTTGATGTCAGTTTTCAGGAGGAATTGAAATTTATCTTTAAGTGCTTACCAGAAAATCCGCAAAATCTGTTCTTGTCTGCAACAACCACAAGTAATCTGCAAAGTTGTCTGAGCGTTACCAGGATAGACTGTATGTCTATGAGGCATATGAAGGCCTGAAAACTGTAGAAACACTTAAGCAACAGACTATGTTTATCCCTAAAAAGGTCAAGGAGGTAAATTTGATGCATATTTTATCAAAAATGGAAGATATGGACATCCGATCTGCCATTGTATTTATCTCTACATGCAGGTATCTCTCTTAATAACATTAGTGAACTTTCTCTCTTATGATGGATTTTGGTTTTAAATTTGATCCATTGATTGTGACTGTCATAATTTGGGTTTTCGGAAGAAGGGTTTCTGTGGAGGTTCTTTAGTGTTCAAATTTCTCAACTTTAGCATAAAGTTTTTCTCTTTTTCGTGTTTCTTTTTCCCTGTGAGATGGAGAGGGAGGAGCTGAATTTGAGCAAAGAGAGTAATAACAACGGTGTTGGAGGTAACAACAGTAAGAGTGGCGTTGATGGCTTCATTGATAGAAGCAAAGTTAGGATTTTGTTGTGTGATAACGATTCCAATAGTTCCGAAGAGGTTTTTACTCTTCTAATTCGATGCTCTTATCAAGGTATGAATTATGTGTTTTTCTCCCTTTTCTATGTATGGAGTGAATTGTTTGTATCTGCTTTGTGATTACTAGAACTTGGTTTGCTCATGTTATTGTTCTTAGATTCTATTTTATTTGCTAGAGAGGTGTTTTTGTGGATCCTTACATGCTTACAAACTTGAGTTTTATGGGGTTTAGATGAGAGACAATTAACTCTGATTTTGTAGGTTGGCAACAACATGAGGGGACAATTTACAGTTGTTACTTTAGATGCAAACTTAGATTCTGATCTCATTGTTATTGATTTACTTCTATGGTTCTGAGTAACAATATCTATTCACTTCAAAAGTTGTCATGCTTTTGTTCTTATATTTGGGTTCCATTTGATGCCAAGAGGAGTTTTAGCTGCCATAAGATGCACATAATCAAACCTCTGAGGGAGTTGCTTGTTGCAACTGTTACAAACATGACATACAGTGTAGATTTTCCCTGGGTGATTTTGGTTTTGACTTTTGAGGTCCAAATTTCTCTTTAAGACTCAGATCTCAAATGTATTGAAGTGTGCAAGACATATGATTAAGTTTTCACTAACTGAAAAGGATTGAAAAAATAAAATCATTGCATATTAAGAGTGTTATCTTGTTAATTAATGTAGTCTAATTACTGTTAATTTAATTCGTTGTCTTTGATTTTCATGAATAGCAAGTCGTGCAATTTAGTTGAAGAATCATTCTTTACTACATGAAAAAGTGATAAGGGTCATGTGGTCTCGTCGCGATCCTGATGTGAGAAAAAGTGGCAGAGGGAATGTTTTTGTTAAGGTATATATCTATTTGTTTGCAGCTTTGATACACCATACTTAATCATATGCCAGGATCCATATCATTTCTAAAGTGAATTCTTTTGTTTTTCTTGTACTGCGACAGAACTTAGCTGAATCCATAGATAATGCGGGATTACATGATTTATTTCAAAAGTTTGGAAATATCTTGTCCAGCTTTGGAAATTGCTTTGGTACTTCAAATTGGTTTAGAGGGAGTGATGATAGTGATACTGCTGAGAAGCCACGGGAAGGAGGTAATAGAATTGAGGTTGTGACTAATTGAATGATGTTGTGTTTGATTTATTGAATGATGATGATGCTGAAAATTCTGTTTGTTAGAGTGCAGAATTTGTTGAAAGGCTAAAAGCCAATTTTCATGATTGAATTAATTGATGATACATGCTAATGATTATTTGAGATGATGCTGGTCTATTTGGTATATATGATGCAGTAAATTGACGATAATACATGTGAATTGTTTGAGTGATTTGTGGCTGGATTGCTATGTTGAGTAATGCAGAAATTGTTGATTTCATATGAGTATGCTTAAATGTGAAAAGTGACAAAAAATGGTGACTTATTAATCCTGAGCACTTGGGGCTAATTTAATCTTTCTAACAAGTTACAATAGGTAAAAGAAAGTTAGAATGCAAGGTTAGAGTGAGTGACAAGCTAGGAATCAATTTTTGACCTCTCAAAACCCAAGGTTACATGTTGCAGAATTATGCAGTTTCAGGCAGCAATTTGTGAACAAAACTGGGAGCAATCTAGCTACTCAAAATGAGTGAAATTATTTTTATATAAAACCTTAAGATGTCTAGATTTTTCTCCTAAAATTTCAGAATTTTCCGATGTGTGATTTGGGAGATATGATTTTTAGAAAATGGTCATTTTCTGCAGAAACAATGCTGTACGAATTCTGGATCAGCAACTTCAAAACTACATATCTCAATACGCTGAAACTCTTTGGAGGTGAAACCAAAGAGGAATAAAATATTAGGATGTCTAGTATTTTATTTTTATGTCCAAATTTCAAGACAATTCGAGTTTTATAAAGAAAGTTGTGCCTTCTGGAAGCAGGGCTGTTCACTGTTGTGACGGCACCTTTTCCTTAAAATAAAACCATATTTCAAGAGGCAAAACTTTTTCTAGAGAAGTGAAAATGCTCTGGGACTTGAACTGAGTGAAAGATGGGTAAGTCTGGTTCAACCACACCAAACTTTAGGAGAATTCAACCAAAGATGGATTTTATATGATTTTTCTAAGTTGGTTACTGCTTGCTGTTTTTCTGAAGTGTACTAAATCAGTAACCGATTTTTAAAAAATCATATAAAATTAAATTCTTAGAACGCAGTTGCAAAACCAAAACAAAGTACACTTTAGAATTCCTATTTAAAATAAATAATAATATATTAGGATTTCTTTTGCCCCTTTTTTTATATGTGTAATATATTAGGTATATGTATAATATGTTATACCTCTTATATTTGCATATGGTTAAGTTAATTGCTATGGCTAAAAATCATATGTTATTAGCTTTATTGACACTTTAACACTTGAAGTTGTATTGTTATGGCTGAAAATTGTTTGTGCAATTCTGGTTGTTGTAATTCTAGTTTTGTGCTAACTGAAGTAGCACCAAGAATTGTGCTAACTTTATTTAAGTTGACATAGTTTTGATAATTTATACAACTATTTTCAGTTTGGTTTCTAATTATTTTCAGTTTGATTTTTTTAATTTTTATAGTTGCAAATGTCATTATAAATATTTTTCTAATTACTTTGCTATGTAATTATGCAGAATAATATTGAGGATGATAATGAAGATTAAACTGTTTATCATTGTGGTTTATGGGTTAAGATGGAGTAATGTTGAGAATGGATACATGTATGGTAGACTAATTACTTTTATTAGAAGATACTTATATAGAATATAATATTTTAGTTTTCCGTAGAGTATTAGTAGTAAATTCTAAGTAGTCTCATGCCTATTTTGATATGGCTATGTTTAATTTAGTGTGAGATGTATGAATATTAGTACTTTTGGATCATTATAAATATATTTTATTTACAGATAATTTTTATTATTTAAAGAAATTATTTAGTATAATTATGTATTTATTTTTATTTTATAATATTTAACTCATTTAATTAAAAATACAGAATTATATATGTAATCATATTACTAAATATTTTGCACAAAAAATTATTAGAATATATATAGAAAATAAAAAAAATAACGAGAAACCTAAGGCTACACTTATATAGAGTAGCTATGGTTATACAGAAAATTAAAAAAAAAATGAGAGATCTAAGGCTACATTTATATAGAGTAGCTATAGTAATGTGGCTATGCTTTACAAGTGATGCAGTATCACTGAAAAGCGTAGCCTATTCCGGTAAAAATAGAAGCTGAAAAGCGTAGCCTTTAGTCTTGGACAGCATTACTTAAAAAACGCATCCTATTCCCAAATGCTAAAAGTATAGCTCTTGGTGCAGAAAAGCGTAGCCTTTGAGAATAGGCAACGGCCGAATAGGAATCACCTCAAAACGTAGCCGTAGCCCAAAAAACGTAGCCGTAGTCTAAGACATCATTTTTTTCATTTTTGACTACACTTTTCAAATGTATCTGAATGGGTGTTTTGAATGGGTGTTTTTCTTGTAAACAATTATTATTCAGTGCATAAACCATCATTTCTTCCGTTAAAATTATTTTTTATTATTCATATTTTCAATAATAAAAATAAATAAAAAATATTTCAAATTATAATTTATATCTTTATAGTATCACTCAAAAAAAATAAATAACATAATATTTTTTGCCTATTCCTTTTTTAATAAATTTTTTTTCTGTTTGTTTAAAAAATTTACATATAATTATCCAAATTATAGCTATACTTTTTTATTTTTTACACTAAATAATATTCCAAATACGCTATATATTCACGTCATTATAGTTTTCATTTATCTTGTTCATGCATCGCACGATTATTTTGCTAGTTAGTATCAATATTTACTCCACTCCATATCAAATAACTCGACTTTTAATTTTTTTTCACAAATAAAAATTTAATAAAAAGAATCGGATAACATTTTTTTTACTATTTATGTCCCCTTTGTTGTGAAATTATCTATTTTAAATTCTAAAATTTTCGTTCTAAAAGTTTTGATATTAGTTATTATAAAATTAATATTTTAATAAAGTTAAACAATTTAATAAAAGAACGACAATAGTTTTTATATGTAGTTGAACTTAATATTTATGCATGGTATTAAAAATAGATTTGGTGAAATTTAGAATCCGCGGACCAAAATAAATCCGATTTTACTCAATCTATAAAAACTTTTATTTGCAAGTTTGATTTTCAATTTGATCAATGCTGAAATAGCAATTTTAATTGAATTATATTTGATTTAAACTAATATAATAACACCGTAAGCGTTAAATATATATTAAAGAAAATAATTATGGCAGAACTGTGACTAATAAAACTAAAACTTTTATTTTATTATTATCAACAACAAAACTACATGCATCAACCAATTATACTTTGATATGATTTGAAGATGGTGGATCTCCTACATTTTATTATTTTTTATTAATATTCATTTAATTAAAGTATAAATTTGAAGGTGGTGGACCTCCTCCATGATTAAATATGTGGTGGACCTCCATGGCCAGGTGGAAGTTTATGTACCTCTCCTCCGTCGGATGGATCTGATCCTTCAATTGAAAAATCATGAGTTTGTTTCTGAACATTTTTTGTAGGTGGTGGACCTTTATGTCCAGGTGCGTCATGTCCCTCTCCTCTAGGGGATGGACCTGCTTCTTCGAGAAAAAATTTATTGCTAAACTTGTGTTCTAACAAGTTTTGTCTACTACCTAAAACCATGAATCCATTGCTCAACACCATGATAAGAGCTAATAAGCTCATGATGCTTGTTGTCATCGTTTTCATCTTCATTTTAAAGTAATTAGGATGATATAAAACTAACGAAGCTAATTTAAGATGAGATAATTGTATGTTATAGAAATGAAAAGATAGAAGAAATGATATATACATGATGAATGTAACAATTCTCTTTTATAGCATAATAGTAGATATTAAATTACTCTAGGATTAACATTTAATTTCTCTCCCTCATCCATTAATATCCATTTCTTTTTTTCTGTTGACCTTCAATTAATGTTAATTTTTATTAATATTTATTTTTAATTTAATTATTTTATTAGTTTTTATAATTTTATTAAATTTACAATTAAATTTTTATATTTTTTTAGTTAAATCATTAAATTAATTTTAGTTTTGTAATTAGATCTTTTTCGTGTCAAAAATCTTAAAATTTTAATGAAATAAATTCTTAATTGTAAATACCTTTAATTTATGAAAAATATTCCACTAACTCTATTTTTTTTATATTGGCAAGGACTTAATTATAAAATTAAAAGCAGTATTAAAAAAATATATATAAAAACCTAATTAAAAATTTAGTGATACTATAAAGACCAATAGAATAATTAAACATTTATTCTTCTTCCTTTATACACGTATAGAATTTAGAATAATTAACTGAATCAATTTTTGAGGTTTTTAAAATCAGATATTTTAATCTTTTAGATTTTAAAATATACAAAATATTTTTTGATGTTTATCTTTGTCAAACAATACAGTTCCTTCCAATTTGATTTAAAGAGTGAATTACAAAACAGTATCTGAAAATAAAAAAAATCTCAAAATAGTCCTTACGAAAATTTAAAAATTCCAAAACCTACATTTCGATTAAAAGAATTAAACTGGAGGAGGTTATATTGTCTAATAGAGATAAATATTAAAAATTATTTTGTATATTTAAAAATTTGAAAGACTAAATTGTCTAATATAAAAAATTTCAATAATGTATATAACAAATACACTTAAAAAACTTTTTAATAATTTATTTTATTAGATAATCTTAACATGTATTTTTATGTTAGCTAAATTCATTTACATACTTTGGTGTTTGCTCAATCAGTGGTACGGTGGACCTAAAAAAAACTTTAATATTGAGGATAAAAGTATATTAGAATTTTTTTTTTTTCGAACATTGATATATTTATATCTTAAAACTAAAATTATATCCAAGTGTTAGGGAGGGAAAAATTACTAGATCTACGGATGAAAAGTATATTAATTTAAAATAATAAAAGTTGAAGTTACTATATTTTTTTCTTTATCTTTAAGACTTTAACCTAATTAATATTATTTTTATATGTTTTTTAATTACTTTTAGTACACTGTCAATAATTTATCAAATTTTTATACATCTATTCAATTATTAATTATTGTTGCATAAAATAACTTTTTACACCCACCACATAAATAGTATTTAAAAAATGGATATAATTAAATAATTATATAAAAAAAATTTGCATTGTCAATATAATTAAATTAAATTCTTTGCTCCTAAATAAAAGATTTAACTAATATGTGTCCAAAGACACATATTAAGGTTATACATTAAATTATTTTTTGTAAAAATTATATAAAATATAAATTTTTAATATATTTACTAGACATTTACTAAAATAAAATTGAAAATTTTCTATTAATCACAATTTTAATATGTGCCCTGCAAGCAAAACCCCCCAAATATTATTATATTATTTATTACAATTATCCAAGTATCCATTACCTCCTACTATTCTAATGGAAACTCCACTTGTTACCATATAATGGCATATCTCTTTTTAACTAAAATAGTTCCTCAAGTAAAACCATTATTTAAGAGTTAAAGTAAAAAGAAATCATATATCATTTTAAAATAAAAATATTAATTAAGTAATAGATAATATTCTCTATCTCTAATCTCAGCCAATTTTTAAAAGAAGAAAGCAATTTAATAGGTTTAATTACTCTATATTAATCTCTATAATTTTATCAAATTTTTAATTAGGTCTTTATATTATTTTTTTAATTAGATTCCTATACTATTTTTACATTTTAATTTTGAAATTAGATTGTTTTCATGTTAAAACGTCAAAATTAATAGAATATTTCTCTTAAAATATATGAAGTCAAATATTTAATTAGATTTTTAATTATGAATACTTTTAATTTACAAAAAAAATATTCAGTTAACTCTAATATTTGTTTACACTATGAATGACCTAATTATAAAATTAAAAATAGTGTAAAGATACAATTAAAAAAAAATATAGAGACATAATTACAAATTTAGTAAAAATAAAACTATAAAAATCAAAGAATAACTAAACCAATTTAATAACATAATTATTATTACATGTTAAATTTGATAAAATAAAAGTTATTCTTTTTGACATAAATTTTAAGATAATTATTATAATTTAAGTTTAATTATTTTATTAATCTTAATAATTTTACCAAATTTTTAATTATATCTTATATTTTTTTAATTAAGTTCCTATAATTATTTATCCCGAATACTGATAAATCACCAAATTATGTTTTTTATTATTTTTATATCTTAGTACCCGAAATGTAAACACATGTTTAAATTAGTAAATATTTTATAAATAATATATTTTGAATTTTTGATAAATATTAAATGTATTTATTTTAAATATTAAAAAAGTCCTCTTTTCACTCATCTCTCTCCTCATTTTCTTTCTCTCTCTTCTGTCATTCTCTCCAAGAACGATCCACGTTAGTTTCTGTGGGGACAGCTGTCTCCATTAAGTTTATAGAAAAACAATAGTAAGTATATATGTATGTCCTTATTGTTATAATTTATTTGTCCCCTGTACTTTAAAAAAAATTGTGTAAGAAAAAATTGTTATTAAATATTAATACAATGATAAAAATTATTATATCATATATATTTAAAACAAATAATAACAAAAATAATAATAATTCAATTAGCTAATTATCTAAAGTCAAATATAGCTTTTTAAATATAAATGAGATTATTAGTATTTAGTAGTTTTTTTATATATAATATATATATTAGTTACTTATTTATTTTTTATTATTTTATTTTATTTAATTTTGGCCTTACTCTTACATATAATAATTATTTTTGTCGAAAATTTTTTACCATAAATATTAAAAAATGTCAATTTTGCTATTAAATGCTAACAAATTATTTGAATATTTGCATAATATAAAAAGAGATATTATCTTATCTATACTTATATATAAAGAGAATTGCAGTTGTTTGATTTACATTTTTATTTTTCTCCCAATTTTTTTTGTCTCTCACACAATTTTTGTAAAAATGTAAAATTAGTTCATTCGAATTATATTCCTGATAGATTCTTTAATTATTGAACTATAATATCTTTTGTATTACATAAAAACTAATCAATAAAAATATAATTTGACAAATATGAAATAGCATTGGTATTAATAATAAACATATCACGCAATAATGTGCCAAAATATTGAAATGAGAAAAAATACTACTAGAAAATTAGTTATTATAGACAGATATTTTTGACGGATTTTATCCCACGGAAATACATACGAAATTTCAGAGGAATTTTTTGTCAAAAAACAAAAAAAATGAATTAGCATAAATTACAGACGGAAAAGAGAATCCGTCGATAATTCTATCGGAAAAATTAATTTTTTTCGTGAAAAATGATTACAGACAGAAAATTCGTCTATAATTAAATGGACAAAAACGCTACATTTTTTTAAATTATTACAGACAGAGTAATTTAAAATTTTCTGTCGAAAATAATAAACTAAACTTACTATTGCGCGAACTCTATTCATACCACACAAATCAAAGGAAATAAACACTAAACTTCTAATGTGTGTGTAATTAAACTTCTAAATATGTGTCTGAAATAACAAATCCTAATTTTGATCCCAAATATCCAGATCGATCGAATTCCATGGCAAACTGTCTGGGACAGTTACCCCATTAAGTTTATAAAAAAAATTAAGAAAAAATTGTTATTAAATATTAATACAATGATAAAAATTATTATATCATATATATTTAAAACAAATAATAACAAAAATAATAATAATTCAATTAGCTAATTATCTAAAGTCAAATATAGCTTTTTAAATATAAATGAGATTATTAGTATTTAGTAGTTTTTTTATATATAATATATATATTAGTTACTTATTTATTTTTTATTATTTTATTTTATTTAATTTTGGCCTTACTCTTATATATAATAATTATTTTTGTCGAAAATTTTTTACCATAAATATTTAAAAATATCAATTTTACAATTAAATGCTAACAAATTATTTAAATATTTGCATAATATAAAAAGAGATATTATCTTATTTATACTTATATATAAAGAGAATTGTATGGTTTGATTTAAATTTTTATTTTTCTTCCAATTTTTTTGTCTCTCACATAATTTTCGTAAAAATTTAAAATTAGTTAATTTAAATTATATTTCTGATAGATTCTTTAATTATTGACACTATAATATTTTTTGTATTACATAAAAAATAATCAATAAAAATATACCTTCACAAATATAAAATAGCATTTGTATTAATAATAAACATATCACGTAATAATGTGTCAAAATATTAAAATGAGAAAAATATTATATAAATTAATATATTTTTTAATATGTTAATTATATTTATTAAAAACATGACTAATTAACATACTCCAAGATTTAAATATCATATATTACTTTTTTTATTATTTTTATATATTATTTTTGCCCCCACTATTATAATTTTCTGGAGTCGTCACTAACCCCAAGAGATTCAAATATAAACTGGGAGCAAGCGGGACAAAGCCTCCATTCTTGCATCTACCCCAGAAAATCAAACCATAACCCAAAACAAGTGGAACAACGCCATTGCATCTACCCAAGCAGGTATATCTCAATCTGAATCAATTTAGTTATCACTTTAATTTTTTTAGTAACTCATCAGTAGCATATGTAGCTAGTTTGTACATAATAAACTCTCTTGAGACATGTAAGTAGCTTCTTCATTCCCAAGAAAGTAGCTAAATTGTCTGGTATCCTTCAAAGGAAAAGTAGTATTGAGTTGTTGAATAAGAGTATCAATATCTTTTGGATTACTAGCTGTGACAATAATTTCATCAACATACACTAATAAATAAATACATATTTAATGACCATCAAATTAAAGTCTAGATATCATATCACAGAATTATTTTTCCCAAATATTTAACTTAACAGTAAAAAATACATAAATGATTCTATCTTTATACTTTTTCTCAAGTAAAATTTTTTTGTGAATTTATTTTACATATATTTTTTATTTATTTATACTATTTTTTTTTAGGAGATATCATGGATCGAACGACTTTTTTTGTCATAGAAACTTCGGTACCATAAAAGAATCTTAAAAATCCTAATGAATATTGATGAACCACGAACCTAAGAACAAAGTTGTAACAGAAGAGCTGAGTCTAAGAAATGAAAACAGAAAACATTGGTTGAGTAATAGGTAAATTGTTATTGAATTCAAAGAGTAATACAACTAATACAAAGCACTGCACTATGAGCTACTATATAGTATGACAACTAACCACTGTCTAACAATTCAACTACTAATAGAATTCTAGTCACAGTTGAGTCTAATTAATCACTATACTTTGGGTAGTTAAATTACACCCTTGATAATATATATACACACACGTGAGTTTAATTTTGATATAACAATACTGATTTTAATTTAATTATAATAAAGTGTGAGAAGTACTAGTTCCATAGAAAAAAAAATTAGTTCATGGAGTGAAGTATATTTCACTCTTTTAAATTATGTAGAGACTTTATTTTTGATAGATGACGTGAAATTTGTATGTAAATATATTTTTTGTTACGTCCAAAAATAATAGCCTGAAATGTGAATATTTGCAGGTAGGTGGCTCAATATTATTATTAAATCAGATAGATTCTGATACTATATTAAAATTGTGATTGAGTATACCTAAGTCAATTTCAAAAACTAACTCATTTAATAAAAAATATCTCATACTTATAAATTATATACATACAGATTTTATCTTATTAGATATAAAAAACTTGTAATAGTATATATCTCATTTTCTTTAAAATTAATTTATAAGAGAAAATATAACATACGGTCAATTAGAAAACTCTGACTTTGACTATCTATATATATTATACAGGTATAACTATTATAAATTAGTTAAAAAGGAGATAATCACTCATGGGAATCCAAAAATATATATTGTCCCCAAAACACCCCTAATTAAAAAAAAGTTTTTTATTTTTTCTATTTTTTATAATTTTTAATTCCTAATATGTTATTCAATTACATAATAAAAATAAGAAAATGTGTGTGTAATTTTAAACACATACTAAAACTAAGAAATGTCCACTATTAGTAACTACATAATGATCCAAAATATAATTAGGATTGGCAATACCACTCGAATTCACGGGTATCCACCCCACTCTTATTCGCTTGGGGCGGATTTTTAGCAGGACGGATTTTTGGAAGGAGCGGAGCGGAATCAGGTTTAGGTAATACTCGTCCCTACTCGCCCGCTATATATAATAATA
>NC_029772.3:7041256-7042390 GCF_000817695.3 Arachis duranensis
TAATATATATGTAAATATATATATTTTTAATATGTAATATATGTAAAATATATAAAATAATTAGTAAAATGATTAATAATATTATATTATATTTAAATTTTTACTTTAATTTATGTTATATATGTCATGATAGTTATATAAATTTTGAAATTTAATTTTATTTATTAAATTTTAATAATTATAGAGACGGAACGGGTACCCACAGGAACGGATTAAGGTTCAACGTTTTATTATTCGCGGATAAAAACGGATTTTATGCAAATTGTTGTACGACAAAACGGGCTCGAGTAGAACAAAAACCCGCCCGTTGCTGCCCCTAAATATAATAAGCACCCACAAGTGATGGCTAATATTCTCAATAACGCGGTTCCCTTTTGGCTAAGATTCAACGTTACTTTGGAACTCAACAACCAGAAACATATTATTCCAAAGATTCACACCAGAGGCGGAGCCACATATAACAAAAGGGGGACAATGGCCCCTCCCAAATTTTAATTTTTCCTTATAAATTGTGTACAAATTTTATTTTAGCCCCCTTAAAAATTTTATTTTACTCTTTTTTTATTACAAGATTAATTTTTGACCCCTCCCTCAACTTCAACCTAGCTTCGCCCCTGATTCACACATGTTCAACCATCTTCCTTTGCTGACTAAGACTTTCTCACGATACATGCAATAGTATATATATTCATATATCATCACAAGCTAGCTATATATCACATCATTGATTCAACAAAATTTATATCGTCATTACTAACTCCCTTATCTACTGTGAGACATACACATACATGAAGCTTTTGTGGTGTCTCTTGCGCTTCTCCTGTCTCTTGCTGATTCTTTTCCATCCTACCGTTGCTGCTAGGTAAATAATAATTAGTTAATTACGCTACTCTTTAATTACAATACCTACATACATATATAATATATACGGTTAATTCTAATATGTCTATATTTATAGTGACTACAGAAGTTATGAGGTGTTAAAATTAAAGTCATTTTTTTTATATATTTTGATAATATTTTTTTTAACAACACTTTTTAAAAAGTGTTGCTAAATAATTAAAAAAACATTAATTTTAATTTTAACAATATTTTTTAAAACATCATAATTACGGTAGCATAGCATACTAGAAT
>NC_029772.3:7042411-7061785 GCF_000817695.3 Arachis duranensis
TCCTCCGAAAATTTAACTTCTATTTAGAAAAAATTAAAAATATAAAAAATTTAAATTAAAATCTTCTAATTATAAACATTTTAATCTTAGTAGTAGTCAAACTAATCCTTCTTTTTTTTATCTTAGTTTATTTTGTTTATTGCGTTAGAGTATGTCTCTACGTACTATTCTATTACTATGTTAAAACTCTTGTTAAATGATTTTATATGTAACATACATTTTTCTTACATTTTATGTCTCTGTTTCTTTTATCTAATGGTGAATATTATAATGTTTATAACAGGACTAATCTTAATTTTGGTCGTGTGCAAGATCACGCAATAAAGGCTCCTCCAGCCCCAAAGATTGGCTCTAATTCACGCCCATGAAATAATAATAATGTCAAACAGCTTATACATACACTTTTGTGCTATTATTTTATTATACGCCCTTAATTTTTTTTATTATTGTATTTTAATTTTCGTAATACTATTTTATTTCATCAAAATGCTACCAATAAATTTAACTTTTTTAATTTGATGTAGTAGTAATCATCAGCAGTGAAATATATATATATATATATAGTTCAGACATTTTAATATCATATTCACCATATCCAAGGGATGACTAAATTAAACAATTGTATACACATTTGATGTGTACAATGAAAATGAGGGGTTTCTTTCGTATAAAAAATTTTTACCGGTTGAGCAAACTTTTTTTGGAGAAAAATCCAAAATAGTTCTTGATAATTATCTCAAAAGATAACGAGGTTCTTGACAAAAATAAATATCCAATCCGATTCCTAAGATTTACTTTAATTTTATGGAATTGATTAGTTTCTGTGTGAAAAAAAAGTCAATGTTATTTTTTTTTTTTGGCACAATGATTAATCAGTCCAAAAAAAATATATCAGAAGTCGGGTTGGGTGTATTTTTTTTCTTAGGAGCCTCATTGTTCTTTCGAGATAATTGTCAGGGACCAAATGAGATATTAACTCCTTTTTTAAATGAGGGTTATTAATTCTTTGAGCTTATGTATGTCTTCGCGGTGTAGTTCATTGGACTCAATTTGCCAATTTTTAATACTTTTTCATTTATTTATGATATGAGGTAGCCCAACAAAAAAGAAAAATAACACAAGAAAACAAAAGAACTAGACACACTACTACTTTTATTTTTTGGTTGGTAATCGGGGCCGAAGCCCAAAAAAAAAAATTATCCTCAAGGTACTACATGGGATGTATACATCCCTTTTACATCATCATCGAGAATTTGTTCTAAATTTCTAGGGGGGTTATCAAAAAACTGGAACCCTTTAGCTTTGCTTAAAGTCAATTTTGTAAGTGCATCAGCTGCTCTATTTGCCTCTCTGTGAGTATGTTTGAACTGAAGCTCTCAAGGCCTGTTTTTAATTCTTCAAATCTCTTGAAGAAGTGGATTGTAACAGCATCTCTCCTTATCCTCTTCTCTTCTTGTGATGAATTCCACTCCTTTTTTGAAATCCATCTCCTCTGTCATCCTTCTCATACCCAGATCCCAGGCCATCTCCAATCCGTGAAGAACCCCTTTAACTCTGCATGTATAACATTGCAATTACCCAAATTAGCAATGAATCCTGCTACCCATTCTCCTTCATTAGTTCTAATCAAGCCCCCGCACGCCGTAATTTTTTGGTTCTTCTCCACTGTCCCATCAGTGTTGAGTTTTACCCATCCCTATTCAGGAGGTTTCTATTTGATGTTGCTATTTGTTCTTCCGTGTTCTGTTCTCTCTCTTTTGCTCCTCTCGAAAGCTTCTTTGAACCTTGTTGCTAATTCCATAATGATGTTCGCCCCATTCTTTGGTGTTTGGAAAGGCTGAGAGAAGAGCTCCAAGTTTCTCCACTTCCACAGCTTTCAGCAAGTAATAATGAAGAGATCTCGCCATTCATATTGACTCGACTTGCCCAACCCATTTTCCAAATTAAATGTTATCCAATCCGAGAAGGGTAGATTGAAGAACACATGTGTCACACCTGGTTGTAGCAGTTTTGCCCAAATTTTTGCTGCCCTTGGACAATCCCTCATCACATGAGATAGGGTCTCAACTTTACTTTGGCAGCTATGACAAAAAGGGGTTGGAACCAAATATTCTAGCTTTTCTTTCAGCAGTGATGAGTCTTTCAAGAGCTAATAACCATGTAAATATTTTGATTCATTCTAGCCCTTGCTACCTCCAAATCATCTTCCAAATGCAACTTCTCATTCCTCCCGAATTTGTTAGGAGCTGATATGCTGAGGCTATGGCTCCAATAAATTTTATCATTTTCCTCTTTCTTTCTTGGAGGGGTTGTATTGAGAATGCTTTGAAAAATATGTCCTTCTACATAATTGCTTAATAGCATTCTATTCCACTCTCCTTTTTCATCAACAAAATAAGCTACTGTCATTCTTCTTTCTTCATCATTTATTTCTCTATTGTCCTTCAAAACTAAAGGCCCTTCTCCTTCTAGCCATCTGTCATTAAAAAAGCTAACTGATTTACCATTATTCAGCCACCATGAGAAATGCATTCGATTTTTCTCCCAAATTTTTGAAATATCCTTCCAGAACATGGAATCCGACTTACAACTTTTAATACAATGTGGTAGTTCCAAACGTCTACCATATTTGTATAGAAATAGTTGTACCCAAAGCGCTGATGGATCTTTTATCAACCTCTATAACAATTTTAATTGAAAAGCCTCATTTACTTTACTAAATTGCTTCAAACCAAGCCCTCCCTGATTTTTGGGAAGGCAAAGAGTTGACCAACTCATATGGTGCATTTTTTTCATATTCTCTCCCCATATAAAATTTTACTATAACTTTTCAATTTCATTACAAATTTTTTTGGAAGTAAAATATGCTGCATGTCGTAATTGGCAATGGGAGTAATCACAGATTTTGCCAAAGTAACCCTCCCAGCTAAAGATAAACAATTCACCTTCCACCCTTTAAGTTTGCTCTGCACCTTCTGGATAACATTGTTAAAATTTTCTTTGGTTGAGCGCTTGTTGGTAATCATGGCCCCTAAATACTTACCCAGACTTGGTTGTTCCTGATAGTTGCATTTATCCTTGATGGCTCTCCTGAGATGCTCCTTAACATTGTTTGAGAATATTATCGAAGTTTTGGGTAATGATAGGGCCTTCCTTTTCCACTTTAAACCCCTTTCAATTCGAAGCTTCTGTGCTCTCTTCAATGAGATGGGATAGTTTAAATCCATTGTTATAACAAATAAATAGGGTGAGATTGAATCTCCTTGTCTAATTTTTCTTGATGGTCTGAACTCTTCTGTTTTTTCACCATTCCAAATCACATTATAAGCTACTGATGATATACATTCCATGATGATTTGAAATTAAGAGATTTGGAATTTCAAATTCCATGAGGCATTGTTGTAAAAAAACTCCACCTAAGGCGGTCATACGCCTTCTCAAAATCATATTTGATAGCCATGAAGCCCTTCTTCTCCTTAATTTTTTCATCGAATGCAGAATTTCTTTTGCAATAATTATGTTGTTCTAAATTTTTCTCCCAGGAATAAAACTAGATTGATAGGGAGAAATTCTTCCATCAAGCGCAAACTTTATACGTTCAACCAATATTTTTGTAATACACTTATAACTCACATTACATAAAGCAATTGGTTTGAATTGAGTGATAGATTCAGGTACATGAACTTTAGGTATGAGAGAGATAAGAGTCTGATTACATTCTTTAATATTGCAGGGGTTGTTCCAAATGCGCAACACATGATCTACCACATTCTTTTGGATCACATTCTAAATTTTCTTGTAAAAAAGGACTGGAAAGCCATCTATTCCGGGAGCTTTTAAAGATCCTATACTAAAAATGGCTCTTCGGATTTCAGCCACCATAGAGATGCTGTCCATGTTTCTTCTTATCTCTTCTCTTAGAGGTGGATATGAGACCCCTGTATTGAGTAAGAGAGGGTTCTGATCTTCTTCATTATAGAGCTCCTTAAAGAAGATAAGGGCAGCATTAATTAGTTCTTTTTGATCCTCCATCCATGATCCATCTAGTCTTCTTAGCTTTAAGATTCTATTTCTCCTTCTCCTAATTATTGTTTTGGTGTGGAAATACCGGGTATTTCTATCACCCTTCACCACCCAATCCTCTCTCGGTTTTTGCATCCATAAAATCTTCTCTCGATCAAGAATTTCCTCTAACTCTCTGTTAAGTTGTCTCTCCAATTTTTCTAAAAAATCATTCCGCTCATAAGAAGCAGCTCTCTGTATTCCTCCAATTCTATTCATCAGTCTCACCTTTTGACGCCCAATATGCCCAAATATTTCTCTATTCCACACTCTCAAGTCTTTTGTGAGGCTGTCAAGAGCTACCGAAAGTTGTTCTTTGCTCCTCCAATTTTGGTTGATAAATCCTTTAAAATTCGGGTGCAAACTCCACATAACCTCGTACCAAAACGGTCTATGACCATTGCTCAAAATACTTGGTTCAAGGGAGATCATCATTGGATGGTGATCTGAGTGTGTTCTTGTCAGGATGTCCACTCTAGCATCTGGGAATCTGGTCCTCCATTCGGCATTAAAGAGGGCACGATCAAGGTATTTGAAAACTCTATCCAACCCTTTCCATTTGGGACCCTTCCAAGTATACTTAGATCCAACAAAACCCAAATCTATGAGAGAACATTCATTTATCCAATCAACAAACCTTCTACAAGCTTGATTGTCTGTCTTTCTTCCTCCTTTCTTTTCAGATGGGCAAGCTATTTCGTTGAAGTCTCCAACAAGGAGTCAGTCTTCTTTCATACATTTTGCAATTTCTTTCAATTTTCTCCAGAGCTCCTTTCTCTCATTGGGATGTGGACTAGTATATATGGCTGTTAGAACCCAGCCTCTTTTATTCTGTGTGTCAACACGCATATGAATAAATTAGGGAGCAGAGTTCAAGATGACAATTTGCAAATCTAGTTTTTTTCTAAAGGATCTATATGCCTCCACTGAAACCTCTAGCTTCCTCTACATGGTAAAAATCAAGGCCAAAACTCTTGATTGCCTTCTTCGCTTGTTCTTCACTACATCGTGTCTCAACCAATATTACCATGTCCGGACTCTTTTGTTTCACTAATCCTCTTAAGGCACGACCAAATTCTTTACTGGCCGCTCCTCTGCAATTCCAAACTATAATCTTCATCATAGTTAAAATGTGAAAAGCAAATTCCACCCTTGAGAACTTCAGGGTCTAAGCAACCATCGTCCCTAGAAGGGACAATAAAGTCATTCATTTTCTCTGTTTGTACTACATTCATCTTACAATCCATCTCTTCATTATCATTGGAGATTGAATTTTCTTCATTATCTCTTAGACTTTTCCTTTCTTCATAATCAAGGGCAGCTTCCATCAGAATCTCCATGTCCACTGAACTGAAATCAGGTGGCTTTAGCTTTTGTTCTTTCCTGATATCCTTTATCTGGGCAGACTCCTCCACAAAAGAGTCCTCCATGATTGTGTCCTGAGAGGTAAGTTGGGGTTCACACCAATTTTCTCTGTGATGATGTAGAAGGGGAATAGAAGTTGGAGTGCGGGTTCTTTCAGTTGATGGCTGAAAAGAGGGGTCGTTATTGGGATGTGTTGGATTTGGGTTTGTAGGACTTGTTGTTCTAATTGGGCTGGTGTTAGCATTTTTGGGCTGTGGGAGAACTTTACACATAGATGCAGACTTGGTTGTTCCTTCGAGTGAAAAAAAAATTAAGAGAATCAATTCCTAAAATTGGAATGATACCCCTCATCTTTCTTGAAAACTTTTCTATTTATTAATTTCCTGTCTCGTCAAAATCCGTGAGTTAATTTCTCATCTTAGTCCATATTTTTTGTAAATTAAATAAGCTCTAAATTCATAACTCAACAGACTTGGTCTATTTTAACACTTTTATCCATAATAAAAGAAAAATTCATGCAATCACTTTGTCTAAAATACACATTAAATGCTATCAATCTTTCTTTCTTTCTTTTTCTGTGTCTACCTCTCTCTCCTTTCATTTCCTTTAATGCAATTTTTTTTTCCTTTCATTTTCTTTAATGCAATTTTTTTTTTCGCGTACTAAAATGTAAGAAGGTTGTCAACCACCAACCATTATCTTAATCAGTATGGCGTTGGGCAAGCATAAGTAGTAGGTCGTTCTCGTTTTGCATCATAATTTCCCACTTCAATTTATCTTCATATTTGTCAAAATGAGAAACACAAATTGGTGATAAATATAATTTTGATGGTATATGTGAATATATGCTATGTATTACCAAAGAAAATTTCATGCTATTACCATCTAATTTTTATTAGATATTACCAGCTTATGATGTGGCCATATTCTTCTTTGGTTTAATCATAGTTCCTCTAACAAATCAGATTTTTTACCCTTTTATATGCATAGAGTTTACTTTTTACAACTGCATGTCATTAAATGAAAAATATAAAAAACTAATTTTTAATTTAGAATTTAAATTTATAATTTAAAATTTAAAATTAAAATTTTATAACTTAAGATCTAAAGTTTAAGATAAACAAAATAATTAAAAAAACTGATATTAATTGACAAAAATTAATTATCTAAGAGCAACGCTAGGGAACCAAAAAGGTATTAGCCAAAAACCAGCTAAAATATTTTTGGTGAATTCAAAATCTATACGAGTTAATATATGTGGATGTTTCTTCTGCTAAGTATCATAATGTTTCTTTTTCATACTAAATAGATGTTCTTTTATATATTTTTCGTATTTTTTTGTATTGCAAATGTGAATGTCTCTATTTCTTTAAAAATTTTATAGATATTTAATTATTTTTACTAAAATATAATTGGATGTTTCTTTTGTTAAGTATTAGGATGTTTTTTTTTCATATTAAATGAATGTTTTTTTTATATAACGACGCCGGAGGAACTCCCGTGAATTGGAAAACAAGGTCTGCCATTGCCCTTGGCGCTGCTCGTGGGGTCGCATGCCTACATTCACACGGACCAACATCTTCGTATGGAAACATCAAATCCTCAAATATCCTTCTCACCAAATCATTTGAAGCTCGTGTCTCCGACTTTGGCCTTGCTCATCTTGCTCTCCCGACCGTCACACCCAACTGTATTTCCGGCTATCGTGCCCCAGAGGTCATTGACTCTCGCAAAGTATCACAAAAGGCAGACGTCTACAGTTTTGATATACTGCTCTTGAAACTTCTAACGGAGAAGGCGGCTTCCACTCATTCCTCACTGAATGAAGATAGGTTTACTTGGAGAGCATAGAAGTCGTCGGCGCTTCCAGCAGCATTGGCAAGAGAGAGATCTGTGTGTGATTGTTGGAGGTGGGTAGATTAATGTGAGAGAGAAGAGAAAGACTTTTATAGGTTTTAATTAGGTTTACCTAATTAATTTTAAATTTTTTAAATTTTAAATTTAAAAAATTTAAAATTAATTATTAATATAAATTAATGTGATTTTGTTTAGTTTTTGGCTTATCTTTTGGTTCCACGTACTTTTCCATCATCTAATATTACTCTTATTAAATTGCAATCGTCATTTGAATAGAAAGACACTCGGAAAGTCAAAGTTGAAAGTTGAAAAAAACGCTTGGAATGTTCCCAAGTTTGGCAGATTTGCAGAACTTGGCTTCTAAGTCTAGCAAATAATTATGTTGACTAACTAGATTCTATTTATCATTGCACGTTCACATGCATGTACTTTTATATATAATATATATCAAAATTTATGAAATGCTTGGCGTGATTGTATTTCATTTCGAGACTATGCTCAAATAAAATAATGATAGAGCACGATGCAGCAATATGTGATAATAGCCAATCGTAAAACTGATCAAACTCTTGCTATATATACTTATTATATGTACGTTTGAAGGGATCGTTGAAGAGAGCTGGAGTTTTTCCAAATCGATAGATCCATTGATATAGTATGGTCAAAATAAACTCTTGGCAGGTATATTTTTTGTGCTTGCAAGAGGAACCATTGGAAGAAGTGTTGGAGGTTATCCTAAAAAAGACATTCTGTATAGCAGTATAAATTTTGAATGAAAAATTGGCTGAATTTAAACATGGATTAAATCGATTACAACCCTAACGGAAAAAAAAAAAGTTATAGAAACCAACACTTAAAAGCAGTCAACTTAAACAACATTTAATAATTATTAATTTTAAATTTTTTAGAAAAAATTAAAATTTGAATAATTAACATTAAATAGATTTTGAATAATAAGGACTAGATAGATAAGGAAAGTGGATTTTCTCTAATGAAAAAAAATTAGATGGTGTCAAGTATTTAATCTAATCTTTTATTACTTTTTCTCTCTTATTTAATTTTGGTCTCACTTATAAAATTAAAGGCGAGAGATCACACTTTATTCTCTCAAATATTTTTTTCACTAGAAAAGATCAATTTCCCTAGATAGGCAAAGTAACCGCTCTATAATCACAGTCCATAATCGCATCAGCATCCTTTTCAATAGCGCCAACGTTCTCGTTCACACAAATCTCTCCGCATTGTCATTACCGAAGTGTCCCGGCTCCCGTCGCGTAGATCGCTGCATCGCTGCCTCTGCAATGCACCGCGCGCATTGCCTCTAGAGGGAATTCTAGCGGCCAGTCACATCTCCGTTGCAGGGAGAAGTCGCGCAAGTGACGCAATCGCGCTCCCCCGTCAAGCTGCTATTGCACATTGTCGTCCTTGTGTGAGTTGCGTGTGCGGTCCTTCACGCCGTTCACGTCGCCACTGCAGGAAGAAGTGGCACAAGTGACGTGATCGCACTTCCTCGTCCTCATCGGCAGACCACCGTCGCACAAGTGTTGTGCTGCCGCTGCAAAAAAAAACATCACTAATATAAAAAAGATATCCAATAACTACGAAAAGAAACATCTCAAACCTTATATCAGCTGAGAACAAAGAAACATTCACCAAATAAAAAGAACATCTGCAATCTTATAATAAAAAACATCCATTTAAATAGCAAATAAACATTTATCAATTAAAAAGGAGCATTCAAAAACCTGTGTTAAGAAACATCCCACTATAATACAAAGAAACATTCATTGGCGGCGAAGGGACTACTGACAATCCTTGGCGCACGAAGGATGCGGGCAATGGCTTCGTGGAGAGCACGTTCGCACCGGGTTGTTGTCGCAGCGTCGGGTCGTGTACGAGCAGCAATGGTTCGAGGGAACGGGATGCACGGGACAACGACAGCGCAACGAGTCAATTTCGGTGAGGCAGCGATCACGTGCGAGATGGGTTTTGCGGAGGCAGCGACGGCACGTGAAGGGTGCCTTCCTGGGGCTAGGTTTGCAACGCTATCAAACTGGAGCGTGATTGGAAGTGGGAAGAGAGTGGTGGGTTGAATTGCATTTTTTCACTGCTTTTGAAGATGAAAAGATAAAGTAGGGTTAGTGTAGGTAAAAGTGGTGGGATGTTTTTTTGTGTATGTTAGTGGACTTTATTGTTAGGCCATACATTAAAATTGACAAAATTAACTAGTATCGTAGTTGATTTCTAACGAGATTGTCACTGAAAACAGTTCCAATCAATGGTAACTTATTGAATAACAAAATAATAAAACTTAATCGTAATTCTAACTAAATAAAACAACTAAAATTTAAAATATTAACAAACTTCTATAAGATTCCATGCATACTTATTACCACAAGAATATTTTACCATACATTCTAAACGAATGGTTGTTTATCTTTAGATACAAAAGATCACACCCATTGAAAAAGCATTATAATTAAACTAAAATGTTAACTCTCTATATATAAAACAGCACTTGTCAAATAAGGTTAAACGATATGTCCAAATCATTTACTAATAAAGACTTATGTCACTATTATTAAAATAATCCTCGCTATAGTGGATGAAAAACGTGAAAGAACATGTGTTGAATACATCAACTATTCTTTGTCTTAAAGATTAGGCTATCTTCCAAGCGTGTTCTGGACAAATAAATTATGAAGTTATTGAGATTGGCCTACTCTAAGATTAACTAAAATCCTATGATCAAGGTTGTAATTAAATATGAACAGCAAACCAGTGATGATGAAGCTAAGTGTAAATCCGTGAGATAGCTAGAAGTTCAACAAGTTAAAATGGATAGAAATAGTAATTAGCAAACTGCAGTTTTATTGCCCTTATTATGTTATGTCAGAAAGGCATAATATTAAAATTTTTATGATTAAAAGTCTAGAAAATTAAATTTTTATGTATAATTTTTTTTTTTTACCTAAATGTATTGATTTTGGAATAAATAGTTCTACTACAAGTCTTTAATGCATAACAATAATCATCAAATATAAATATTATTGTACATCTAGAATAATGCACTTAATTAAGTGAACATTTTGAATTGGAAGTATCATAAAATTACTTTTTTTAGAAAGTTAAAGTTAATAAAAAATATATAAATAATTATATCTCTAACATTCATTCTCTTATTCTACTAATTAATGAACTAATGACTATATATGAAATAAATCTTAATCATTTTTAGTTTTCCTCCATTGTTAGGAAAATGGACTATCTCCTTTTCAGAATAAAATATCACCTTTAATTTTCTGGTATATCATCAAATCATCAGTATATAAATATACACAACTCAAAATAATATAGAAACTTCACTTAATTATTTTTTAAAGAGATCAAGTATATGAGTATATAAATGCTCGGTTTTAGTTAACAAGTGTCCTAAAAATCAAAAGTGAAAATTAATATTTTAACTTTTCAATCTTGGAAATATTTTTAAAAATAAATATTTCAAGGAGTGGGAGGGCGATTCCTTTCCCGGTTGCTTTGACTTCTGACCAATAATAATAATGTTGATACCATAATTAATTATTAATTAACCTATGCCCTCCTATATAAATGATGCTCTCTATTTGGTAACTTAATCATATCTAGAACTCATAACACAAGTGCAAATTGGGCACAAATAATTAGCATATAATATAGATCAGATATTTGAAAATGGCTATCCACTCATCAAATAATAATTACTTCTACATTATGTTTATTTGTTCCCTATTATTTGGCATATGTTCATCTCAGCTAACATCAAATTTCTATGATTCAACATGTCCCAAGGCACTCTCTATAATCAAATCTGCAGTGGCCAGTGCAGTGGCGAAAGAGCATCGAATGGGTGCATCGTTGCTTCGTCTTCATTTCCATGATTGCTTTGTTAATGCAAGTTTTCTTTCTTCCCTTCTAGCTAGTTAGTTAGTTTCCTTTATCATCTCTATCTAATTAATTATTAGCAAGTTTTTGTTATGAGATCAATTTGGGTAAATTTTTTTTAAAGGTCATCAAAAATTTTAAAAATAATTTTAAGTTCTATTTTATTTTAATTATTTTAAAAAAATTATTTGCATCAATTATATGTTTTTCCTGACAGCTAAATTTTTAAAAATTTTAGAATTAATTCAACTATAATATTACTTGACAATATAAGAGCTCCTAACAAAATTTGTATCTAACTTACGTTATTAAAGATCTTTGTGAAATTATTAAATTGGTCATTTTTTAAAAAAATTAATTGTCATGAATATATTTGTTATAAATTAAAAAAATTTTAATCATTCAATTTTGGTTATAATTAATTAAAAAGCGAAGGAACATGTATGTAGTGTATATACGAAAAGCCAATAATATACCATATAAACAAACTATTTTTAGATTTTTACACGTGTTATATAGTTCGTTATCGTAAAAATATATAATTTTTTTATTATTAAAGATAGAAAAACTCAACTCACGATAAAAGATAAGTATGAAAAAAGTATGTCATTTGAGTTATAACTCATTAGTAAAAATATATAATTCTCTTAAACCATGATAAAAGACAAATATATATATATATATATCTATATATTGATAAATTGTTCATAATAAATAAATTAAATATTTTCATGTGTTCTATGCATGGATAAACTTTTGTGTGTATATATAATTATATATGTATTGATTTGAAAGTTGTAGGGATGTGATGCATCAATTCTATTGGATGACACTTTAACATTTACGGGAGAGAAGACAGCTGCTCCAAATTTGAATTCTGTTAGAGGTTTTGATGTAATTGATAACATCAAATCTCAATTGGAGAGTGCTTGTCCTGGAATTGTTTCTTGTGCTGATATTCTCGCTATTGCTGCTCGTGATTCTGTTGTTTCAGTAAGTTTACTTAATATACATATATTCAATTATATATCTCAACATATATATAGAGTAGAATTTAAGAGAGATAATTATATTTGTTATATGAAGTCATTTCTTTCCAAAATTTAAATGGAAGAAAGCAACATACATATATATAAATGATTATACTTTTAATATATCTTTTAATCTCATAAAAAATAATTTATTCCAAAAATTAAATTATTTTACACAAAAATCTCTTTTAAATGTGTAAATTTTTTGTATAGATTTATATTTTTTTAATTTGCCTTCTATTAAAATTTTATATTTTTTGATAGGTAAAAACTCAGGTGCAGTCAACTTCACGTGAAGTTATCGTGAGGTTTATAACTGAGAGTCATTAGATAAAAATTTAGTTAAATCATTCAAATCATTTAACGACTCTCAGTTATCAACTTCACGTGAAGTTGACTGTTTCTGAGTTTTTACCTTTTTGATATAGAAATTTTGATATTATACCATTAAATTGTTTATTTCAAAAAGAGATATAAGAATGAATGAATTATATATTTGACGATATTGAATGTGTATATATGTAAGTTGGGTGGTCCATCATGGAATGTTGGATTGGGAAGAAGAGATTCAACAAGTGCAAGCAAAGATGCAGCAACTAAGGATATTCCATCCCCTCTTTTGGATCTTAGTGGCCTCATAACTGCTTTCTCCAATAAGGGTTTCACCACTCAAGAGATGGTAGTCCTCTCGGGTAATAATAACCTAAACTATTATTAGATGAAATATGAATTTTACTAAAATTAAATATAAAATTAATGGATTAACATATATAATATACTGTAAAAATTCAGGTACACTCAACTTCACTTGAAGTTAATAATTAAGAGCTGTTAGATGAAAATTTAGTCAAATCATTCATATCATTTAACGACTCTCAGCTATTAACTTCATGTGTAGTTAACTGTACTTGGATTTTCACCATAATATATAAACCGAGTTTATACCGTCTATAATTATAATAACTACAGTAGATATACGAGTATCGTTAAAATTAAAAATATATTTTTTATATTTTAGTAAAAATAAAACCTCTCACATATAATTCATTATTAATTTGAGAATGTATACCTAATAATATTATGTAGAAGCTAAGGAAAGAACATATATAGGAGATTAATCTTGTTATCTAATTTATTTTAATTTTATATATGTATATAGGAGCTCATACAACAGGACAAGCAAGATGCCAAATATTCAGAGGAAGAATCTACAATGAAACAAACATTGACACAAACTTTGCAACATCAATGAAATCAAATTGTCCAAGCAGTGATGGAGACAGCAACCTCACAGCACTTGATGTCACAACAAATGTGCTTTTTGACAATGCTTACTTCAAGAACCTTGTCAACAACAAAGGCCTTCTTCATTCTGATCAGCAGCTCTTTATTAGTGGCGGTTCCACTAACTCTCTTGTCACTAACTATAGCAACAGTTATTCAGCTTTCTTTGCTGACTTCGCTAGTGCTATGGTCAAAATGGGAAATTTAAGCCCTTTAACTGGTACAACTGGCCAGATTCGTGCCAATTGCACCAAAGTTAATTAATTTAAACATTGTTATTAGTAGAAAATCACTATAAAAGAAGTGGGTTATAGTCACAAAAGAAATTGTGGCTAAAATATGACAAAACCGTAGTTACAGCACTTTTGTCACGCATTGAGTGATGAATATTGAGTAATGAATATAGTATGATTTACCAAAAGAATGATCATAAAGTCAAAATCGCTTTATATGTATTGTGGTTTTCTTTCTCTATGATTAATGTCTACTTAATTGTCTTGGTGTTAACTAATGAGTCTTAATTTGAATTATATAAGGTGTTGTGTTGAAATCAATTATATATGCATATGTAGTAGTGTTCTATAAAAGTATCAATTTGATACTTATTACTTAAATTAAAATAAAATAAAGTGTATGTGGTATTATTCGTTCAAAAAGGTGAATATATAGTGTGTTTTAAGTTACATATATATTATGAGCGCAACTAAGTCTAAGAACCGGTTCCTATGCAAAGGAGCCGAAGTTTTTTTTTTTTTTTAAGTTAGAAGTGAGACTCGAATTCGAGACTTTTAAGTGAAGACGAAGAAATTATGCCATTTGAATTATAATTCGTCGATCAAAAAAACTAAAGTTTATGAAACACAAATATAAAATAATTATTTTCTTCTATAATTTTTTCCCTGAGAATTAAGTAGTAATGCTAATAATAAATTAATTTAAAACCTTTGTCACTCTTTACTTACAACAAGAAGCAGAGTGCCAAAGGTACCCAATTTAATAATTATCATCTTTTAATTTATAGTTCCTTCGATATTTTTAACATTGATTATCCAGTGTGTATAACAAATTAAATGGATGGAATGTTGTATTGGTTTTTTAAGTGTGCAAGTTAATTAAATAAATTAATTGAAAATTAAATTTACTAGATTATAATTTTTTAATACTGTTGCAGACAACATATATGCAACTTTTTTATATCTATAAAAACCGCTATAAAGTGTAATAGTTTTTAAATTAAACATAAATTGCTACAGAGTATAGTGATTTACTTGGGTTTACGTGTTGAACATAAATCACTACAGAGTATAGTGGTTTCTGAAAAAATTGTGCTGCACAAAAACTCCAAATGGCTATAGCAATTTCTGAAAAAAATATTATCTTGCATAAATCGTGGAAGGGTGCTGTGGTTTACATGTGATTTGCCTATAAAATCGTTTTAGCCAGTAACAGATTCTTCATTTGATAAGCTGGGAAAGTTTAGCTAGAGAGAGAAAGTTGTGGTTAGAGAGAAAGTTATGGATCGAGAGAAGGAGGAGGAGGCTTGGAGAGAATTTGGGATTATTAGAGGAGAGCCATAATTAAGTGGGACTATAGCAGACGAAAATTGCTTATACCAACTCAATGGCATTGCTTTGCTTACGTTGCCGGCGACATCAATAAAGAGGTAAGTTTGTTGTCTTTTAAGTATTAAAGTTTATAATATGAAATCTAGTATCTAGGATATAGGAATTATAATATAGAATCTAAGATTTGTAGTTTAATATTTAAAATTTAAGAGTTAAAATTTTAAATTTAGACTTATAAATTTAAAAGTTGTACATTTTTTACCTGCTCTAGAGTATATACATTCATACAATATTTTTATTTAGATGGTGATACGTATTTTTTTATTTTAATAAAATTAGACTTATAAATAATTTTAAGAGAATTAAATTAAATATTTAGTTAATATATAATTAGTTGGAAAACATGTATTATACTATGAAAAAAAATGTGTCTTCGCTTTTTTAAAGCAAATAAAATTAGTATTTTTTTACCAGTAATTTATTAATTAGGTTTTAATATATTGATCTCTTTATTTTTTTTATTGTCACTTCTAAAAGATTGGATAGGTAATACACTCTTAGTTTTTGTATCGGATTAGGATATTTTTATTCTTATAAATTATGGTTTAGACTTATAAATATTAGAATTTAATTAGGGTGTGATTATTTTTCTCATATCATACAGTCAAGTAGGTGTATTTACAATTTTGGAGGCAACAGAATATGCTTATGCATGATAGATCATACCTTATTTAAAAAAGGGTGGTTTGTATCAAGACTAGGCTAAACACTCATTGGTTCTAGTTAGATGAGCCTCTGGTCAGCGCATTTATTGAGAGGTGGCATCCTGAGATGCATACTTTTCATATGCCGTTCGGAGAGTGCACTATCATGCTGCAAGATGTGGCGTATCAATTGTGGTTGCCCGTGGATAGGAAGGTTGTTACTGGGTGCCTCACAGACTTCGATTAGTTTATAGAGGATGGAAGACCGGTATGGGAGTGATTTCAGGAGTTATTCAATGAGATGTCATCGCCGAATAAGGTCAAGCAGTTCACATTCCACTTCACATGCTTCCAAGAGAGGTTTATCGTGCTACCAACTGATACGAGTGAGGATACTGTATGCATGTACGCACGTGCGTACATCGTGATGCTGCTATCCATTCAGCTGTTTGGTGACAAGAGTTCGAATTGGATACATATTCGGCGGTTGCCTGTTGTGGCGAGGCTTAATGAGATGGACCGTTATAACTGGGGGCATTGGGATGGCTATATCGATGCATGTATCGGGTGGCCAACGGAGATGTCACAAACTTGGACGGTCTTCTTCAGCTACTGCAGTCTTGGATTTTCTGGCGGTTCTCCATACTCATTCCGCATGGGTTTGACGACTTTCTTTTTCATTTGCATCCAGGTATCGATCAATGCACTGAGGTCTCGTTTATAGACAACCTCCCTATATATAAACCGCTACAGTGTGCCGCAGTTTATGCAAGGCAACATTTCTTCAAAAATCGCTATAGCCACTCGCAGTTTATGTGCAACACAGTTTCTTTAAGTGCTTGTTTAGGTGACATTATCTTGATAAAAGAAAATATCTTTTTTCAATAAAAAATATCTTTTTTATTTTTTAACGTGTTTGGCAAATTTCTAGTAGTAAAAGTAAAAGCACTAGAAAAATAAAAAAATATATTTTTTGAGAAGCTACAATTTACATCTTTTTTTAAAAGATCTTTTTTTCTTAAGAAAAGATGTTTTTTACGTAATAAATACAAAAAATTACTTTTATATTATTATACCGAAATATAATTGATAGATAAAAAAAATCTTTTTGCACAAACCATAGTTATAAAATCGAGCCGGACAGGCTGGTTTAACAAGAAAACTGATAAATCGGACCATAAATCAATTCGATTCGCCTTTTGGACCGTCTAAGGATAAAAATCGCCATAAACCAATATGAACCGGTAAAAACCGGTTAAATCAATAAGAACCGAAAGAAACTAGTCTAACCTGATTCGGTTTGGTTATTACTCTATGCTCCACATGTGATCCATAGCTTCGAACTAGGGACCTACTAGTTACATTGTCTCCTTGTTACCACTGTGCCATTGTGTTTCTCAAGATTTTACATGACAAAGGATAGTTATAATGTAAATTCTTGAATTAAATAATTTTATAAATATTTAATTTAATTTTATTTTTATATTTTCTATCTTTTGAATTAATTATATTTTTAATTATGCACCATTATTAATAGAAATATAAATTTTATTAAAAATTTATTAATTTACTTTATCTATTTCAATGTTAGTGTTATGATTAAAGTTATTCATTTTGATACTAGTATTGAAATTTACTGATATTATGGATTGTTATTCTTATTATATCAAATTAAGATATTAGTGTAGTAGTACTAACTAATTTTATATTTATCTTTGGAGTGAACTACCAATCCAGCCCCTGTCCATTTCTCAAAATGACAACGCGATCCCTCACCATAAAAACGACCCACTTCGGTCCCTGTTCTTTACTTCCGTGACCCAACGCGGTCCCTGTGGGTGTTTTTCCGTTAACTTTAATTTGAACGGAAAATGTTGACGTGTCAGGATCAAAAATGGACAAGGACCTAATTGTCTCTAAATTTAAATTGGTTAGGAGTTTATTTGTCCCTTTTCTTTAAATGATATTTTTTAAAAAAAATTATTCATTATATTAATATTATTTTTTAATAAATTATTGAATATATGGTATAATAAATTTATTTTTTATTTATTATATTAATATTATTTTTTAATAAATTATTGAATATATGGTATAATAAATACAAACTAATTAATAAATTATTCAAATTTAAAGAATTAGTAACCTACTCATAGTGTATTTTAGTGTCAAGATATCAAATAGAATTATTAATTTAATTTAAAGAGATAAAAAAATTAAATTTGGTATTACTCAACAAAATTTTACTATATATTAAATAATGTGTTCATTAGATTTTATTTTATTGTAAAAATTATTTAGATCATAATACTAATAGTATATCATAGGATTATTATTAATAATGTAGTAACTGAATTTTAATATTTATTATTTATATATATTTAAAATATATTTGAGAATTATTTATTTAGTTTCATAATAAATGATATTTTTAAATTTGAATAATTTATTAATTAGTTTGTACTTATTATATCATATATTCAATAATTTATTAAAAAAAATATTAATATAATGAATAAAAAATTTAAAAAAATATTATTTAAAAAATAGGGACAAATAAATCCCTAACCAATTTAAATTTAGAGACAATTAGGCCCTTGTCCATTTTTGAACCTGACTCGTCAGCATTTTTCGTTCAGAGTTGACGGAAAAAAAATCCACAGGGACCGCGTTGGGTCACGGAAGTAAAGGACAGAGACCGAAGTGGAACGTTTTTATGGTGAGGGGTCGCGTTGTCATTCTGAGAAATGGATAGGAACCGGATTGGTAGTTCACTCTTTATCTTTGTATTAGTTGTCTATTTTATATTTTTTATTTACATAGAATCGGTTTTATCGGTTCAACTTGTAATTTATCAGTTGAACCAATAAACAAATGAACCAATAGTCTGAGCAGTTTGATCACCGGTTCGATTCTTACAACTATGATCTAAACATACAATTATTTTTACTTTTTTTATATGATCTTTAAAAAAAAGATAACTCAAAAAAGACCTTTTCTTAGAAGCTCATCCAAACAACTCCTAAAAAACTATTATATTCTGTAGCAGTTTTTGTTCAATATGCAAACTCACATAAACTGTTACACCCTATAGTGATTTTGTTCAAATTAAAAATCAGTATACTCTATAGTAATTTCTATAAATATAAAAAAGTTGCATATACGTCTCTAGTATTAAAAAGTTGTAATTTGATAAATTTAATTCCAATCAATTTGTAACTTGTCCTTTTTATGTTGTATAGGATGTTTGAAAACATTTTTTTTAAGAAAAGACCAAATTTTTTATAGGTCAATATTTATATTATCTTGCATCAACCAAAAGAAATTGATTCTTTTCATGTTATATATGTACCCATTTATACTCTCATAGTTTATAAATGATTTTTAAATAATGTCTAAAAAATGTGATAATTTTATTAAAAAAAAGGTATAAACTTGAAAACATTGATAATTATAGAAAAAAGAAGACATTAATAGAATAAAGAAAAATTTTATGAAAAAATATGACAGATTAAGAAAGAGGGGGAGAAAAAGGGTTGAGACCATATGTCTAAACATGTACAAATAAATAGTTTCAAACATTCA
>NC_029772.3:7061870-7065074 GCF_000817695.3 Arachis duranensis
TGTTTTTGGTCTCTTTCTTATTTTATAAATTATGTTTCTAAAAAAGGTTTCGTTGAGCCAAATTGGGCCGAAAGTTTTATCAAGATGAGGCAATTTGGGTCATGTTAGTTCCTAGCGGACATTGAGTTAATAAACTTATTATCTGACCAAAAACAACATAGTTATAACTTATTAACAATATCATGACCCATGACAAATTTTTAAAATAAGATAGTGGACAGTGGACACCCATTTAAGGTTGAAATATCATTTTAAGTCATCAATAACTTCAACAATAGAAATATATCACTTCAACAATAGAAATATATCAAATAACACAAATTAATCCATCCATCAATAATTTTGAATATTGACTTGATAATAACCTTAGTATTACATAATTAATTATTCATCGTGTAGGTACCTTCATATTACTATTATTATTATTCTTGTCCAAAATAGTAAGATCATCCAATAATTAATTAATTAATTTAATTAACCCTTCTGCAATCGAGCCGAATCTCACCATTGTTTCCAGTTAGAGACTTCATATTACCCATTTTGATCATTGAATTTTTGAAGTCTCTAGCGAACGCAAAAGGGTTCTTGCTATAAAGCTCCACCAACTTATCACTCTCACTACCATTCCCCTTATATAACTCCTGATCCGAATGTAAAATTCCCTTTTTGCCCAACAACGCCTTGTAGTACAAATTATCAACGCTTGATGGAGTTGGATCCAACGGTGTCAAATTGTTGTCCCCAACACCACTAGTCCTAGGACAATTCCTCCTTAGAGAAGTTGCAAAATTAGTTTCAATGTTTGTGTCGTTGTAGATTCTGTTCCTGAACGTTGTGCACCTTGCAAACCCAATTGTGTGGCCACCTGAAAGTACAACTAGGTCCTTGGTGTTTAGTCCAACGTTGTTGAAGCTTGTAACCAATTGTGTGAAGTTTAAGAATGGTGCTGGTAGGTTGTTATTTGCGGCGGTTATGTTTGCGGTTCTTGCGTCTCTTCTTCCTAATAGTACTTTGTACCAAAATTGTGGACCACCCAACTGTTATTAATAAACACAACATGCAACGGGTTACTCTCATCTCTTCACTTTTTCAAAATGATATGTACCATGATTATAATATAAGCAACTACTCCCGTGAAGATGTTAAAAACATTTTTTTATGATAATTTTTGTTTAAAAAGTATAACTTATTTATTTTGCAACACTTTAAATAAAGATAACATTTTTACTTCAAATAAAATAAAGTCCTATAATTTATCATCCAATGATTAAAATGATATATCTTCACATAATGACAATCATTAAATCTTCATTGGAGTAGCCACCTATACTATATACCATCATGATATGAGTTAATAATTTAAAGTGTCTCAAGATGATGTCTTCATCAATTTTATTCTTGAAAAATCAAATATCTTAAACTAATTAATGGATTTTGAAAAATACATTAGTGAACTAAGTTGATGAAAAGACCATTCTAATTCATAATTATATATTTTAGAGATAATTTAAGATATTTAATTTTTCGAGTAATACATTCTTTTAAGGACTATTTTAATTATTAACTCACTATACAAAAAAATTTGATTATGTTACTACCAAAATGTTTAATTACTTTCTGAAATGTTTAACTATTTTAGAAATCGATTATTTTATTAAAAAAATATGTAAAACAATAAAAATATATACAAATATATTATAACTATTTGTTACTAATTTTTAATATGCACATCAAATATTTTTTTAATACATATAAAAGGTCTGGCTACTCTCTAAAGGTCTTCATAGAAAATTTTGAATTAGATTATTCCTATATCTCTGTATATAATAAATAGTTTTCATTTAGTTTTTTTTTTTAACTAATTTAAGAGTTTTGTAATAAAATTCTTATATGCTTTAAAACATTTTTGAAGAAAGAAATAATTAAGTAGTTTATTATCATCTAAAAGATTGTGGACATACAATGGCAACAGAGTCACGAGCAGCAACAGCTAAGATATCGGCACATGAAACGACAGGTCGTTTGCAAGCTTTATCAACAGCAGCCTTAATCTCATCAACCACGTCGAAACCTCTGATTGAGTTAAGGTTTGGTTTTGCTGTCTTCTCTCCGGTGAAGTTCTTCGTGTCATCTAGCAGAATCGATCCATCACAACCCTGTACGTATATTCATCAACAATTTAAATATTAACTATATGATATATTTTCCTACAATAAATAATACAAGTCACGTGTTTATATGTTATCTTCATGACTTTAATTTGTTCGGTTTCCCTAGAATATGAATAATATATATAATTAATTACTGATTCATTAGTATAGTAGTTTGCAAAATACACCAGAAAAATTATTATTATATGCTCTATTTCTTTATACATACGCTTCTTTTGTCACTTTCTAATTTTGGCATTAAAAATAATTGATAAAGAAGTGAAAGAAATTATTATATAAGTTTTTTTCTTATATCATGAAAAGAAGGTACATAAAAAGCCGTGCAAATGTCATTTTTCATTGTTACCAATATAATAATTATTTATGTGTCAACGAGTTATAATTTAAATGACATAATTTTTTTATTTTTATTTAGATAACGTTTGTTTTGAGGTATTATGACAGAAATTAAGAGGCTGAGATTCAGTATCTTATTTGTTGATCCAGAGATTGTTACTAAAATTTCTATCTCTATTTCTAAAATTTTAATATTTCAGTTCTTCCAAAAAGTAGAGACACAGGAGACTGAAATTTAATAATATTTTATATCTAATACTACATTTCAATTAATTAATTCTAATTTTACCCTTTGTGCAAATTAAATTAAGACTTCATTCTTATTTTAATCTCTGTATCTCACTTTATATCAAATACAATATTGAGACTTATTTCAGTCTTTGTTTTTCAATTTCTGTCTCTCAATCTCAATTTCTTAGTCTCTATCTTTCTTCCAATTTTTTTAAAAAAAGTTATGTATCTCATCCTATCGTATTAAAAATATAATTATTTATTTATCTCCTCCTATTATATTCAAATTTTTAAAAGAAAAAATATCATAATATGATATCAAAATTTTTACAATCTTTAAATTTTTGTTATTTCTGAAAGATAAAAAAATATTTATACAAAAATTTTGTTACCTAGATTATTTCTTTATCAATAATAGGTTTACCATTGTAATTATTTCTAAAAAAAACTCTTACTTAAGGTGATA
>NC_029772.3:7065103-7073780 GCF_000817695.3 Arachis duranensis
TAGAAATGCAAAGGCAACAACTTACATTAACAAAGCAATCATGGAAATGCAAACGCAGCAAAGAAGCTCCCATGCGCCTTTCCCGATTGATTGCCTTTTGAACCACTCTCCTTATAACTGGCAATGCTTTTGGACAAACTTTCTTATAGAAATTAGGAGTGAGTGCTGCTGCATTTGTTGTAGTCGGAATCATCATTGTCACCATAACAATCACAAGCAAACATTGCAAATAAGAAAAAGAAGCCATTATTGTTGGTGCTTGAAGCTTGGTTTTGTTATTGTGCATTGCATTGGGTAGTGAGATCGTATATGGTTTATTTATATAGAAGCAATAAGGTAAGCCAATAGAAAACTTTTGCACATTTAAAATTAATTAAGAACTATAGTTTAATTTAATTGGTTGGCTCTATCTATACATACAATATTTTAGTTCATCAAATACAACTGGATTGTGCTACTCCATAACTCTGCCTCATCACGTTCGTTACAAGGTGAAGTCAAATAATAAGAAAAGTCTTCCCTTTTTCTAACATACATTATAGTTTTTTTTTTTAATTGCGTAATTTTTGGGATAAGAGTTATTGGGTCTTAATTGAATTTTTTTATGAAAAACAAAAATAATAAACACAATATCTTATGAATTTGGGGGTTATTTGAATTTTTTTTGTTTGGATCTTAATTTATTTTTTCTGTGTAAATGTAGGTGTTAATTGATTTTTTTATGAAAGTGGACAATTTTTTTTGTCATGAAAGATGTATTTTTGTGTTCTTGAAAATATTAGTTTAGTCTTTTGCACATATTATTTTTATTCTAATACTATTAATAATCTTATTGTTAATAATATTTTAGACTATAATCATTCATTAGTTGTGATTTTATTATTAGTTATATGGTTAATTTTGTAGTAGGTAAATTAATCATTAGTTATACGGTTAATTTTTGTAGTAAGATACATAATTTACGTTATAAAAAAATTATAATAGTGCACAAAAATAAAATGGTTTAGCATTTAGAATTTAATTTTGGTTCGTTTAGGGTTTATTTTGATGATAATATTTTTGGTATGTGATAAAATTTTTGTATTGTAACAATTGTAAATCGATGATAGAATTCAGTGTTTAATTAGAATTCTTTTCGTAAAACCTTGGTAAAAATTTTGAATATATTTAGTTAATATAGTTGTTAGAATTTCAAAATATAATTTATAATTTTTACTAAAAAATGAAATATGTATGTATTTTTCATGAGTATTTTACCAAATGGCATCATGTTATTTAACAAGTTATATTCATGCTTGACAATAAATAATTTATGTAAAAACGATCACAAAAAGAATATGTTAAATGGATGTTAATTTAGAATGATATATATATATATGTGTGTGTGTGTGTGTATGTGTGTGTATAAGAGAGAGGAGTCTTATTTTAATATTCTTTTCTGAGTCCCGCTAGGGAGACAATGAAATATCTATACAATATGTATAATGGATTGTTTATCTGGCCCAATATGTATTAATAATGTAAATTAAACATCATTATCCCTAATTTCTAATTACTTTTTGTGATATCTACCCCCCAATTTACTCCATATTCTTTAACCCTTCATCACGCACCATTACCTACCCTCCAAAAAATTTCATTGTTTGTTCGGCAGAAAACCCCCTTTTTTGCCGCCCCGCCATGTGCGCAGCAACCTGCGTTCTACCGCTTTGTTTCTACGCGACGTGTAGCCTCTATTCCTACCGACCGGAACTGTCGCGCTCCGCCTCCTCGCGCCAACGTCCTTGCCGGAAGAACCTCCGTTACTTCTCACGCGATCGAACATCCGTGACCTGCAACTGTCAGCGTCGCCGACATGAGTTGCAACCCCGAACTGCGCGCTCGCATCATCCCAGCACTGTTTCCTGGGTCTTGTTGAATTATTCGAAGAATAAACATCCATGAAAAATGAGAAAGTGAACATCTAAAATCATACAAAAATGAACATCCAATGTGAACGTGTATAAATCATAACCAGCAATCATTGTCTACAACTAAGCACTCAAGAATAACCATCCATGTTCATAGAGAAAGTGAATATCCGGCGACAGGAAGAAGGCACAAACCAGCTGTGATGGAGGCGCTTGACGTCTCGATTGCTGTGGTGCTGCGAGCTCGACTCACACAATATGCGCGTCCTTCCTACGTACGGTGGCCTGTGCGGACGACGATGCCAGTCGGAAGAGTGTCAGCACGATGTCCGACGGCGACTGGTAACTGTAGCGGCATTGTACTGGCTTTTGGTTCGTGGAGAGAGTGAGAGAGGAATTTACATCATATTAAGAGAGGGAGATAATCCTAATTTAATTCTGACGGAAATCATGATTTGATTCAAATTTTAAATGAGAAACTACTCAAAATTAATTAATTGTCATAACTACTTAAAATTAGTTAATTGCCATAATTAATGGGAATAATAATTTAATTCAATTTTTAAATTAAAAATTATTTAAAATTAATTAATTACTTCTAATTTAATTTTAATTTCAATTTAATTTCATTGTACACATTATATAAAACATACATTGCCTCTTCATATTTTTTCTTTGAGATGAGAACAAAATTTTCTCTAAATATTATACTGCTATATATATATATATATATAATTTCCCGATTATATTCTCATCCAGAATGAGGAAATAAATAAGCTTCTTTTATCGTATTTTATTTTATTTTGGGTGTGTTTATTCATCAATTACTTAACTTTTTGAAATTGTAACCAATGATTTCCAAAGTCCATTGTAAAATAATGTTAGACTGTGTTTAGTTAGTGTCTTTAAAATAGATGGACACATATAAAAATATATAAATTTTATAATATATTTGATAATAATATACAAAATATATGTATATAAATCAAATGTTAATTTTATCCTTTTCAATATACTTTATTATTGTTATTACAATTATCATTATTTTTTACCATTATCACCATTAAATTTTAACATCAACCTAAATTACTATTAGAAACTCAGCAAAAAATTTATATCAATATTAACTCAACACTTTTTATTTTTTTTTAAAAAAAATTGAACCAAATATAAACAAGGAAAGAAAAAAAGTATGCTGATGGAGGTGGAGGGACCAAGTCGTGTGGCGCAAAATTGAGAACGTTTGTAAACGCTCAATGCCTAGAATCTCACTCGCTCGCTGATGGCTTTGTGGTCAGCGTCGGTCTCGCTATTGTCTTCGGCTTCGGCTGGAACTCTGATCTCATCCCTCTTTTACTGTCGATAACTGCGAAATTGTTCATCTCCGTCAATAGTCTTTGATTTTGACTAAGATTCCTCGCACGCATAGCCTCCACTATAGATCCAGTTCTCTCTCTCTCTCTTTCTCTCTCTCTCTATTTGTGTTTTGGGGTATTAGTTGATTTGAACTGCAAGTGTGAGAGTGCAGATCTAGACAAATAAAAGAGAATTTTAAGAGTGAGATAGAAAGGATGAAGTGAAGATGGCATGGCGGCAGTAACGGCGACAATGGTAGAAGAAAGCAAGAGAGAAAATTATTAGTAGCAGAGGACGAAGGAGGAAGCAGGGAGGAGAGAGAACAGAAAGTGAAAAAAAGATACGAGGATAAAATTGATAATTTCAAAAATAATTAGAAATAAAAAGTCAAAATTTTGTCTTATGTACTGTATTTTTGTATCTCAATTTTAAGGAGAAACATTAGATACATATATTTTATGTGTATTTGTGTATTATTGTATCCATTTAATTTTGTGTCTCGACAAATAAACAGTAAACATGTACCATTGTGTTTAATAATAATTAGTGTCCATATTTTAACAAGCAAACACAATCTTATTATACACTACACACGTGATCATGAAGGATTTCAGATGATAATATTATTACAAAGGAAACATTTTTACATACAAATGAGTTGGCTACTAAGAACCAATTCATCCTTTTTTTTTTCCTTCTTTATTTCAGTAATATTTTATGGTTAAAAAAATTGTAAGCGTTTATACCTAGACTCAAGGACATAAGTCCAGTTAAAATGTCTACTCTGCGACAATCAATTCTCATCAAATTAGGCCGTTATCCGCTATTCAATCCAACAGTAGCCACCTGTCCCTATGGTCTCAACCACATGGAATCAGACCAACTAAGATGTGGGTCTACACAGTTTATCATATCCGACCCGACTTAAGGAATAAGTTAGATACTTTCTGTTTGACTATCACCAATTCACCACTAAGTAATAACCACATCAAATATGTGAGTAAATTTTCACTATGTAAGAAAATAACTATTTATGACTATTTGAAGTTATTTCTAAAAAATGACTAAGTCTCATTTACTATTCTATAAATATCCGAATTCTCAAGTATTTTTTTCCAATCCAATTACACTTAAGCTGCTAAAACTCATCATACCAGTTAATCACTATGTATCATACCAGTCTTTCTCCTAACTTCCAAACTCTCATAGAATACCTTCCGCTGTACATGTACTAAATTCAAAAGAAGATAGACATAATGTTGTCGATATTGAAACTCATCACAGAATTGTTTAAAGAATAGAAAAGAAGAAGAGAGTAGAGTTTTTTAATTTTTAAATCTTTATTAGTTTTTTATATTTCAATACCATTTTTACGTGTTACCCACATAGCATCTATATCTAGTAGCCATCTATGTCTAGTATTAGTAAATTATTATTTGATAACTAATTATAAACATGGCTTAAATCGATTACTTAGCTGGTTAGAAATTAATTATGGATTTTTGTCTGAATCCATCCTAGACATAAGTATGACAAATAAAGGTAATGGAAAGCAAGTTAGCATGCATATGCGTGTGCTACATTTATTCCCTATCTATCCATTAATATAATCTTTTGAAATAAGATTATTAACATCTTTTCGCTTACGAATTTAAAGTAATAATAAGTAAAATTGTCTTAATAAACCACAATAACATATTCTTTGCTGTTAGAATTGAACCTAAATCAAGAAAATTTTTGTTTGATGCAAACTAATTAATTCATTATGTATACAAAAAATTAATTATGTGTATACAAAAAGTTAATTATGAAATTATTTATTATGTATATTTATGTATAAATATTTATTTAATTTATTTTTAATATATATTTTATATTTTAATATGTATTTTATACATATAACTAATCTGATAGTTGATTTTTTTAATATACGTAATATGGTTGAATTAAAATTTATGTTATTTGTATACACGCTACCAATTTGTTTACCATTGTGTTATATATCCAACAATTATATTCAAGAGTGATGAGTTAGCGAGGACAAAACATACATATCAAGAAACTGGTATAGAATGATGCCATTTTTAAAAAATGAAAGAAAAAAAAAGGATGAAGAATAATACCATCAAAGTATGTGAAGGCTACAAGACAAACCGTAATGTCAATTCTTTTTTTAGTATTTACTCCTTTTATATATTACTTATAAAATAAGTTTGGCGGCGCATTGTGGCGGGAGAGAATCCAATTAACAATGGCGAGAAATCGCTTTTTTGCACTGGAATCTGACCAAGTATTGTGGTTTCGAAATTGGTTTTGGTCGAAGTGGAGGTGTTGGAGGTGGTGGCAGAGGTGAGTCCAGCGGCGAGAGAGGACGGTAGTGAGAAAGGCGGTTTTGGTAGGGAGGAAGGAGAGGATGTGTAACAGTATGCAATCCGGCAGGTCGCTGATCCTGTCCATGGCGATTAGGGTTTCTCTGTTTCTGCGTTCTCTTCTAACTTCCTACTTCCCAGTTCCCGCTTTTTCGGGTTTTCTCTCATTCCTATCTATTACCTGCTATATATTATTCACATCAAAATTTTTCAATTAATAACATAATTAATGCGATATGTTTTTAAAATATTTTTCCAATTTATTTAAATATGTTAATTTATTAATTATTAATTTCATTGAATTAAAATAAATATCAAATTATTTAATATTTTTAATCATATTAATTATAATTAATTAATTACATAATTATTTAATATAATTAGAATAAATAAAATAATTTTGTTTTCGTCTTTTTAATTTTTACTAATTTTTTGTGTTATATATGGTTGAATAATATCTTTTAAGAATGTTATAATTAATCGGGATCGGATTTACATAATACCTGGCCATATATATATAAAATAATTAGTAAAATGATTAATAATATTGTATCATATTTAAATTTTTACTTTAATTTATGTTATGTATGTAAATGATGGTTATATATTTTTTAAAATTTAATTTTATTTGTTGGATTTAATAATTATAGGGGCGGATAGGGACAAGACGAGTACTCGCAGGGACGGGTTAGGATTTAACATTTTATTACCCGGGAGTAGGGACAGAACGAGTTCGATGCGAATTTTTGTAAAGCAGGACGGAGTCGGATAGAACAAAAACTCGCCCCTACCCGTTTTATTGCCACCCCTAATTAGTTGTCTTATACTTTATTGCCGCTAATTTAATGACCGCAAAAGTATATAATTGCTATTATAACATATAATAATAACAACTTATATATAACTACCAAAAAAACATAAGTTAAATAAGACATATAATAACTAACTAACTATTATATTATTGCCATTAAAAAATCGTCATTAAAAATAATTTTTGCTATAGTGATATACTCCTTCCGATCCATTTCATACTAAGTGCCTCTTTTCTTTTTTATTTTTGTTACAAATTAAGTGTTGCTTTCTAATTTCAAGAATCCATGCTTACAACTTAAGCGAAAAATAGTGTCACTTTATCTTAAAAATTGCGGCGGTTCGCAAAATAATTTATTAGCGATTTAGCAACCAACATCCTCTTAAAGTAAAAAATTAAAAGAATACACTTTTTAATAATATTAATCTGAACCAAAAAGCATGAGCAAACCTAAGAACGACCGAGTGTTAGTGAAAGGAGGGAACAAATCAGTAATAGACACAACAAAAAGAAGAACGTAACAACTAAAATTGACAAAAAATAACTATACCGTGATAAGGATTCGCGTCTTTGCACACTTATATTCACGTAAAAATGAAAAGGAGTACTCTATAAATTGATTTAGTAGAACGATTGAAATCTCTAAACCGTTGTTAAATTATCTAATTTTATAACAGAATCTAAATTAATATTAGAATTGGCGTTATCATTTCAAATTTTGCCACTATTTCTCACATGTTATAGTGTTAATTAATTTTTACTTATTATATCTTTTATTATTAAATAGAAAGAAAAAATTAAAAGACTAAAATAAAAAAAATAATATTAAAGATATTTTAGTCTTTTTCATTGCTTATATTTTAACAAAATTTAATATTTATTTTAATATTTGTGCACAATTCAAAAGAGACCGTTAATTTAAAAAGGAGGAAGTAGTAGTGTTTTTATGGGAATTGAAGGCTTCTATATATACAATTTACTTTACTTGTGTGACTTTATGTTGTGATTATCTGAATTTTTTTTCCCTTTAATATCGCTTGATTCTAAAAATGAAAGAAATACAAGATATATACAATAATTTCGTAAAAGAAACACAAGATACCACAACATCAAAGAAAAAAGTATGAAAATTTCAATACCCCTAAATTTCAAATAAACTATTGAAAATAACATAAAATAGGTCTCTGACTTTTAATCACAAAAATAAATAAGTTTTCGACTAATTAAAAATATAAAAATATTATTAATTTTTTAAAATATAAAATATTTAAATTTTTTTGTCTAAAATATATAAAAATATTAATCTTTTAAAAATACTTAAATATCTCACATTTTAAAAAATAAAAGACGTTTTATATTTTTAATTAATAAAAGACTTATTTATTTTTGAGATAAAAGGCCAAAGACCTATTTTTCGTTTATTCTACATACATGATATATATCTTACATTCTTGCCAATCTCACTCACAATCGGTTTACGCTAATCTTAAGGATAAATTGACAAAAATGCCCCTTATAAAATCTATAGTTTTACAATAGCAAGATACAAATACAAATATGAATATTAATTAACTTTTCTACAATTAAGTCTAATCTCACCCTCATTTCCGGTAAGAGGCTTCATGTTACCCATCTTGATCATAGAATGTTTGAATCTTTTAGCAAAAGCAATTGGATTCCTACTAAATAGGTTCACCAACTTATCACTCTCACTATTATTTCCCTTGAAGAGTTCTTGATCAGAATGAAGAAGCCCCTTGTTATCCAACAATTGCTTGTAGTAGACATTGTCAAATGTTTCATCAGTGGAATCAAATGGTGCCAAATTACTATCTCCACCACTTTGAGGGCACTTTTGTAATTTCAAGTAGGATGCAAGTTTTGGGTCAATGTTGGTGTCATTGTAGATCCTATCCCTAAAGGAGGAACATTGAGCAAATCCAATAGTGTGGGCCCCAGAAAGGGCCACAAGATCTTTAAGGCCCAGCCCATGAGAATTGAAATTAGAGAGAAGCTCTGAGAAGCTTGAAGATGGGGAAGGAAGGCTTGTATTTGCAGCTTCATAACTTGCACTTCTAGCGTCTCTTCTTCCTAAGGGCACATGGTAACGATAGTGTGGACCCCCTAGCTATTATAATAGAAGCACATTGAGTTGGGTTAATGTTCAAACTTGGTTTAAAAAAAATCATGAATAAATTAATTTAAAAAATTAATACTTAATTTAATTATTC
>NC_029772.3:7073949-7075195 GCF_000817695.3 Arachis duranensis
ATACAAAAATAAATGTTTTAAAAAATATTTTTACAAATTTTTGTTTAACATAAAATTGAATTACAAACTTTTAAACTATAAAAATTCAATTAAAATTTTGACAAAACTATAAAAACTACTATATTAATTAAATTTTAATACTTTAGTTTGGTCTTTAAAATATGTCAATACCTATTAAAACTACCAAATTAATTAAACTTTAATACTTTAGTTTGGTCTTTAAAAAATTGTCAATACAAGTTAAATTAGTCATTTTCATAACTACTTTTAATTGAAGGACTAACTTAACTTATACATGTAACTTTTAGATACTAAATTGAGCCGTTAAATCTTTGAGAAATTCAATTGATTTATAAAATTATGAATTATTTTATAAAATACTAAAAATCAAGTTACTAAATAATTCCACACAAAAAAATCAAAATTTTATAATCTAACCTTATTTTAGACACTAAAAATAAAGTGCTAATTACTTACAATAACAACAGAATCACGAGCCGCCACAGCTAAGATATCAGAACATGATACAATAGGACCCTTGCAAGCTTTGTCTAATTCTGATTTAATCTCATCAACCACTTCAAATCCTCTTAGCGAGTTCTTATTTGGTGGCGAATTCTTCTCACCATTTATGTTATTAGAATCATCTAGCAGAACTGATGCATCGCAACCCTACATCCCATCAATTTCAGGACGATTAAATAAATTAAATCAAGAAAAATATTGGTGTACAGTTATAAATAAATAAATTAATAATCGTCTATAATATATTATATATTTGTTTTTTTCGTTTAATTTGCTTTTGTTCTAGTTGGACTAGTGGACTACTATTTAGGGTAGTATTATGGATTGATAATATACAAAAACGTAATTTCGTAAAAAAATTATTCATGAATAAATAATAGATTTTATTTATTTAAAAAAAAAACTCTGGTATATATAGTTGGACCTATGGTATTTGTCATTTTTTTCTGGTCTAAATATCTATTATAGATAACTCACAAAACTCGTGTGAATTTTCTTTACATTAATTTTTTTTTTGAGTAAGTACTGTTTTGGTCTCTAAAATTTAGCGTCAGAATCGAAACCGTCCCTGATGTAATTTTCGACTTAAAATCGTTCTTAATGTTGCATTTCATTTTAAAATCGTCATTTTTAATAAAATTTTTTAATTTATTCCAAATTTACCCTTACTTTAACTTTAATAAAAAAATATATAATTAAAAAAAAAAGAAAACACATTTTT
>NC_029772.3:7075633-7076622 GCF_000817695.3 Arachis duranensis
GGTTTAGGGGGGAGGGAGATGGCGGCGGCGTTGGTGGTGATGCTGGTGGTGGTGTTGGTGGAAGTTGTGGTGGAGGTGTTGGTGATAGTGGTGATGGAGGAAGTAATTATGTTGGTAGTGACGAGAGTATTTTTATCCAAAAAAAAAATAAAATGACGATTTTAATACGAAAAAAAACGTTAAGGACGATTTTAAATCCAAAATTAAAAGAAAGACAAAATTGATTCTGGCGCTAAACTTTAGGAACCAAAATCGTACTTACCTTTTTTTTTTTTCCTTCTCATCTTTTGATGTTTGGTAATAATTAAGGTGTGTTTTATAGAAAAGTAAGTTCAGAAGATATTTTTCTTCAAGATGTGAGTTGCTTTCATTGTGGTTCATTCTATCTAAAGTTACATCATAGTTGCCGTGCTGTGACGCTTATCAATTAAAATTTATTAGATATAATTATTTATATATATATGTTTTATTAATTTAAATTTTTAATAAAATTGATTTTATAGCAAAATTAAAATGAAAAGTATTCTTTTAATTTGTCTATACAAGTCTTCTAAAATATATTATTAGTATATTCTTTTTACCAGCTTCAATTTGTTAGACAAGTGATTTTAAGATATTCAATCAAAACTTTTATAATTGAAAGTAATAGAATTCGTTTTTTAATTTATTAAACAGACTAAAAAAAAACCTTATACACATAACTATACTTAAAATTTTAAAAGAAGTGATTTATAATACTCTTAATTACTTAGCTGACACATAAATGAGATATAAAAAAATGACATAAAAAGAAAAAATATTAACGTGAAAATAAACAAGTAAATAAATTTTAATGTTAAATAGTTATTATTATGAGCCAAAAAATGTGTGCATAAAACTATGTATAACTAAATATAGTATAAACTCACTTATTTTCATGTGTAATCGATAATTGAAAATGGTAAAATAATAATTTAATTAAATATGTTAAATAATCTAATAATTTTTAA
>NC_029772.3:7076734-7078021 GCF_000817695.3 Arachis duranensis
TGACTATTCACATAAAAATATTTTTATAAAAAAAAAATAATTAAAATATTAATACATTATGTTAAATAATTTAACTAAACATATTAAACCATCATAAAAAAAATTAAGATGGCTGATTCTCAGACATTATTTTCATAAGAAGACATCAATAAATAGTAACTTAATTCATGCATGCATGCAATTAATTTACTTACATTAACAAAGCAGTCATGAAAATGCAAACGTAGCAATGAAGGCTCCAATGCACGGTTCTTGCTTTATGGATTGATATTTTTCTTTTTATTTGTACATATACAATAGACGAGACGCGTAATAATATACAAAAACGTAATTTCTTAAAAAATGTATTCATTAATAAATAATATATTTTATTTATTTAAAAAAAGTCTCTGGTATATATAGTTGGACCTATGGTGTTTGCCTTTTTTCTGGTCTAAATATCTATTATAGATAAGTCATCGTGTGGATTTTCTTCACATGATGAATTTTCTTTTTCCTTTTTCATATTTTGATGTTTGGGAATAAGGTGTTTTATAGAAAAGTGAGTTAAGAAGATATTTTTCTTCAACATGTGAGTTGATTTTGTTGTGGTGCATTCTATCTAAAGTTTAAAAGTTACATCACAGTTGTAGTGCCGTCGACAATTATCAATTAAAATTTATTAAAGATATAATAATTCATATATCTCTTTCTATTTATTTAAATTAAAGAATTAATTTTATAATAAAATTAAAACGGTGAATATTTTTTTAATTTGTCTATACAATTCTTTAAAAATATATTATTAGTATATCTTTTTTTTGTCATCTTTAATGTATGTGTTAGACAAGTGATTTTAAGATATCGAATAAAAACTTTTATAATTGAAATATATAAAATTAGTTTTTTAATTTATAAAAAAGAATTAGTATAAAATATAGTGAAAATTAAAAAAATATATTATACACATAATCATGCAAATAATCATGCTTAAACCTTTAAAACAAATAATTTATAATAATCTCAAATACTTAGCTGACACATAAATAAGATATAAGAAAAAGAATAATACAAAAAAATATTAACGTAAAAACAAGCAAACAAATTTTAATATTAAATAATAATGAGCCAAAAAATATGTCTGCAGAACTATGTATATTTGTATGCAAATTCACATACAGTTGTGCATTATTTTTATATATAGTTAATAGTTAAGAACTATTAAATAATAATTTAATTAAACATGTTAAATAATTTAATAATTTATAAATATTAACTTCATATAAAAATTACTAAATGTGAGTTTTC
>NC_029772.3:7078083-7086314 GCF_000817695.3 Arachis duranensis
ATGAAATAATTTCTTGCACTATTAATAAATTATGAGTGATTATTCACATAAAAATATTTTTATGTAAAAATAATAATTAAAATAATTTAGTTAAATAATTTATTTAAACATATTAAACTATCATAAAAAAATTTAAGATGATTGATTCTCTGTATCAAATCATTCGTTCCAAAAGATTAATTGATAAAGAAAAATAATATAAATGATTAGATTTCTAATATTTTCGTTCATTATTTTCATAAAAAAACATCTTTATTTAAATAGTAAATTAATTCATGCATGCATGCAATTACTTTACTTACATTAACAAAGCAGTCATGAAAATGCAAACGTAGCAATGAAGCTCCAATGCGCGGTTCTTTCTTTATTGCCTTTTCAACCACAGACCTTATCACTGGCAACACCTTAGGGCATGTTTTCTTATAGAAATGGTGAGTGAGCCTTCCATTATCATCATTGTTCATGCCATTGGTAGGGATTACCCATGTGCCCAAATTAGTAGTGACCATAACAACAATAACCAAAAAATAATACTGGATTATTTGAGAATTACTCATCTTTTTGTGCTATTGAGTATATCTTGCTTTGAGTTATTATACTATTGCAATGGCTAGGGTATTTATACAAGAATTTCAAAGAGGTAGTAACTAACTACTTCATGTGTGGTTCATGCATGTCCTTCATCAGTTATCCACAACTTAATTATGATAATTACAATAATTTATTTTATAATAACAACTGGCACACTTGGATTGTGATTCATGTTGACTAGACCCAAGACTTGTGATAAAAGATGGAGAAATTTTAGATGCTTTTAGAGTAAGAGAGAAACATCTTAATCCTAGATATTTATTAGTTTTGTCATTTTCTTTTATTTTCTATTGTTGTCATTAGGTTAATATGATGATGATGTAATTAATAATAATGATCTTATACTGGGTCAATGTGATTTAATTTAATGAAATACTAAAATTATATATATTAACCCTAACAAGTAACATGTTAGAAAACAAAAACAATACCCAATATTAAATCGGCTATTTCTTATTTGATTACAAATATTTATAAAAAGATATTGTACCCAGAAAATATACATGTAAAAAAAATGGAAAACAGTAATAAACCTAAAAACTAATGCGCTGATAAAAAATGATATAGAGCAAAATTTTTCTCTTATCTAAAATCTATATAAGAATTTATCTACAAGAAGACTAGGTCAAGTGATGGATGAATTGCATATATCTTTAGGTTAATGCCAAAGTCAAGAGAAAATTAAATAACAGGTCAACTTTATTACATCACGAGTTTGGAATTTGAAAATAATAAATAATAATAATAATAATAATAATATTAACTAGCCTATTGTGAAAGTAGTTCAAGACTACAAGCTTAGAACAATAACTACAAGAATGTGCAAGGACTAAGGAATAATTACTTTTATTTACAACTATTCGTAAATTTGTTTTATCTTCAAGTTTTTAGAATACATAATTTCTTAATATGAGATTAGAATTTTTATTATCGAATAATTGAGAATGAAAGGTTCAGGCATGGCCGAATGGCCAGCCCCCCCCCCCCCAAAAAAAAAAAAAAAATCCTAGAAATAGTCCAAGAGTTCAATAGAGATACAACTTCGTTTTGTTGCCATCAAAATATAAATAATCTACGAGTAAAAGACGAAAGCATCATAATCTATCTTCGGCGTATTACAATTAACGAAAAGTATGAGGAGACAATAGTTTTATTGTACAATGCATACAATGGGGTTTAATTAAAATTAAAATTAAATTATGGGTAATTAATTAATTTTAAATTTTTTTTAATTTAAAATTTGAAACAAATTAGGGTTACCGCCAGTTATAAAACCACGTAATCCCTAGTCTTAATTTCCATCCATTTCCCTTTTCTGAACCAATGGTCACCCTACCCACAAAAACCCTCCTCCTTCGCCGCTGAACATCCAATCCCTGCGCCTCCACCTGACCTGGAACCTGAGTCGGCACCGTTCAGAATTGCAGCGCCCAGTTTCCTTCACGCGCCTCTACCGTCACTGGCAGCAACTGCTTCGCCCATCAGCGTCGGCCCGAACTGCAACGCCCAATCTTCGTTGCGCGAGTCGTCCATGGCTGATGGGAGTTGCCTCTCCTGACACTGGAACTCCACCGCTCACCCAACATTGGAAGAACGCATTAAAGCAACAGCAGAGTATGCTTCCTTGTTTTCACTTCTTCTTGGTTTCTCAAATTTATTTCTTGGATATACGAGGAGTATTTTTCATTTTTAAAATGCTCTAATGAGGTTGTAATTAAATATTATTTTTGATTGTTTGGATTTTTTTCAAAGAATAATAATTAAAACTTTCTTAATTCAACTTAAAAAGAGATTTTTTTCATAAAAGAGAATTTTAAGGACCACTTTTTGGTTCAATTCTCAATTAATTGATAGTCCTTTTGGTTGCACTAGTGTAAACATTTCAATTCATACACCATGAAGATAGGCTCTAACTGTCCAACATAACACAAGTGCCTTTAATTTGTCAATTATGGTCTCATTGTTTTCAGTGATAACCAAATACTGTGACAGCTTTTGCTTCATTCACAATTCATGGAGTTATGGAGCTATTGTAATATGCATCTATGATAAAATTTGTTTGTCAATGTTACATTCATTGCACCCCTTGACAAATGGCAAAATACTATTTAGCCAATGTGAAGATAACAGTTGCATTCTCCATTATTAGGCTTGCTTTTGATTACACACATGTCTGCTTTAAATTCATGTCCTGTCCAATATTTAGTTCAAATCCCATAATCACGTTAGTGAATTAGTGATTTACTTTTATTTTACTATGGTTGCTTACTTTTTGCCTGATTAAAAGACTTTATTAAAAAATAGTGAGTATAGTGCCTATTATAAACTGAAATTTTACTAACACGCTTAATCCAGTTTGAGTTAGTTATTTTTTTTGGTGGTTTATATTGTTGATATTTATATCATAGTACCATATGTCACTTAATTCTTTTGGTTGATTTTTTTTATTTGTGTTCGATTACAGGTCGTGAAAGTGACGGATATGACTGAGCTAGAAACTGATGAAACAGAACGTGATCATATTGTTGAATTGGATTTAGTTTACCATTCATTGAATTCATGTATGCTTGGAGTTGTTGCAGTTAGATATAAGTTATTAAGTTATAATAGACATGTTATTGCATTTCTAAATCCTACTTAACTATGTCATATTCCATAATGGAAATTTATCACAAAGTGTAAATTTTTTTCAATTATAAAACATATGCCGTTAGTATCATGAATATGTGATTAAAGAGAAATTTATCCTAAAAGTGTTATAAGTTGTGGTCAATAACGAATATTCAAGATGTTCATTTTACTATATTGACAGATGGTTATTTTTATTCATACGTGAATGGTTATTTACGTAATCACAAGTTAAATATACTAAATGCCTAATTTACTAGATGTGTAGATGGTTGTTTTAATTAGTAATTGGATGGTTATTTTTATTAATTTCGGTTTACGTATAAATAGGTATACAAATGTGGGATGTTCAGTTCTCTAAGTAGCCGGATGGTTATTTTACATACTACGTGGATGATTATTCTGTTGGACTTAGGACTCTCTCAAACTTATCAGGATTTACAACAGAATCATGGAGTTTTACAAAAAAAACAGAACATATACATAATTGTGACTAGCAAAACATCACCCTGCGTCTTACAAAAGAAAAATTCTTATATTCAATAAAATAAAATATTGCAAAGTAAATTGTACGATTCAAATTTATCCATCTATACTAAGTATTTTAATATATTTTCATACAAATGACTATTTTAATAGTTTTTTTACAAGTAAAATAGTTAAAACTAAATTATTTAGGGAAAAAATTAATAAACCAAGTCTTTTTTTAAAAAAGACAGACACTACAATAATTTTTGTTAGCCCATGTGAGCTATTACTGTTAATTCAATCATATGTTGACATCAACAATTTGATGAAACTCATCAATCTCCTGCCAAATATTGTTCTTTATATTGATTTTTTATAGAGATACATTTCAAAACTACTACTGTCAAACAAAACCAACCTCAAATTAAATTGCTATGTATATATGACTATGATCATCTAGAAGATGATGTATGTTGAAACTAGCTAGCTATAAACTGGTATCCGATCCACTAACATAAACTAAGTTACAAATTAAAAAAATAAGATCTACTATTCATTGAATTCCTTGGTATGAAGATTATGAGAAAATAAAAAGGACCTACAAAGTGGGCATGAGAATTAATTTTGCTCTATCCATTGCTGAATGCAACTAAGATGGAATATGTGGTTATACCTTCTGAGCTTGCTCACAGCATCTTCATCTTCAAACTCCACCAAGCAAATGGAGCAAGTCTCATCATCATCTTCTAAGAAGATATTTTAAATACTATTAAATTTAAAAACAATCATCTTCAGAAATTTTATCTTACTATAACCATAAGCATAGTTTCGAACCAGCTCAGTGTGAAATTAGAAACATACTTAGCAGCTTATAGGTAAGAAAATTTTCTGAACAATGAAGAAGGAAAAAGTTTCATAGAGTTTGAAACATTTTAATCAGATCAGATAATTAAACACCAATGCAAAATTTTTCGCACTAAAATAAACACTAATGCAACCATCAACAGCATCAACTTGGTCAGTACGTTCCAAAATATTCAAATCCCTACCAATATGTTCTTAATTATGAAAAGAACATCAAAAAACTCAGCAACAAATTCTTGGCATGAACATCGAATTACAATCAAACCCAAATTCATCAACTAAACATATTTATCAACCAACCTATTCAGCTGGGGGTGGGTGCCGTGGCAACAAAAGGGCCGACTTGCTCAGCGTACACGAGGTGATGATCTGTAGCGCTATGGCGACGGAGGGAGGACGGGACCACCAAGCTGGGTACCGGCGTGAGAGAGAGAGGCGAGCCACTCACCAGAACGCGCGACCGGAACGACGATGGCCGACCTCGACCAGGATTGCCGGGGGATGAGAGGGAAACTCGCGACGGAAAAAATGCGGGCGTAATGGAAGAGAGGTGGGTGCCGGCGATGGAGACACATGCATGCAAGAGAGGTGGGTTGACTGAAGTGGAAGCTGTACTCCGATGAGGTTGGATGTTCGGTGGTGAAGGCGGTATAGGCGGCTCTGCAGCAACTTGGAGGATTTTGGATAGGGAAGACACAGCGTGGGAACCGAAAGGATTGGGTAATTGGGGAAAAATTTAAAATAGGATTAATTTGGGGGTGGGGTAAAGTAAACAGCAATTAGGATTTAGGGTTATTTGTGTTTAATTACTCTTTTAATGAAAATTGGGCTCAATAAACAGTCCATTGTAACTATTATATACATATCCCATTGTTTTCCTAGCGGGACTCTACAATTAAACCTGGCTTATAGGATAATACTTCACTTGATAAAAGTATAAGGTCATCAATTTTCAATTTAGTTCCAAATTAGACGTGTGATACATTAGCATTATTTTTAAATTTTGAGATTATTGTGTAAATTCTTTGTATAAATGTTTTTTTTATTGATTTTATAATTTTTTAAGGTCAATAAAGATTAAATTCTAATTTTTTTCTAAAAATTTAAACGAATAGAAAGAAACACGTGATGAATAATTATATTTATAACCAGGAATATTAAAGAGACAATATTTAAAGTTATTTTATATAATATAACATCCATAATTTCATATATATAATATTTGTAATTAAATAATTATTATATTTAAAATTACAAAGTTATTCTAGCATAATTAATAAATACTAAATAACATAACTTTAAGTTATTTGGTTTAATTTTTTTTTATTGTCTCTCAAACATTATTGATATAGGAATAAATTTAGAGAATAAATGAGACTAAGATCAATTTTTTTGGGTCTTACACTATACACACTCTTTATTTTGTTGTCAGAACAAGATATCTTCTTGATCTCGTACAATAATTTTATCCATCTTCTTTAGTGTTTTTGTTATATTCATTTTATATGTGTCCATCACCCAAAACTATTGTTGGGTTATTTTTCTTTTGGGTGCATGCTAAGCCCACCAGCTTTTATGAAAACAAAAAATCGAGAACAACAAAAAGTCTAAAGTTTAATTTAAAACGCTAGGTAGGAGAAGGTGCTTAAATTAAGGATTTAACTTTTTAAAAATAGGATAGTTGGATCCTATAATAATCCCTTTTTTGATTTAAAAGAAAAATGCTGTGACAATGCTTGGCATAAACTAATTTGAGTAATTTCACAAATTGGCGTATCACTACCTTCCACCAGCCAAAACAATCATGTCTTACATACTTGCAAATAAATATGCATTATGCATGAGCTACCAGAAAGATCATCACACACAAATAATTGGTGATTAATTTGTTTATTTAGATATGTAAAATCATGCTCTTATTATTTATTTTCTTACATATATAGTTCATCATATTGTTTGTAGAAATTAAAATTTCTCTCATTTTAGGTGCCTCTAAACTATTTTATGACAAAGAAAGTAGTCATTGATAGGTATTGGGTAGGGATTGCAAGGGGATTCTCCTCACTCGTGAGATTCTTGAAATATATGAAATGTGTATATTGTCTTGAAGTATAATTCCTAATTTAGGTCACATTACACTGAAATTGTATGTGGGGATTTATTTTAGAGTGAACATTAATAATTATTTTTTTGAGAGAAGTGTATAATGTACCTAATGTTTTTATTTTTTTTATTATAAAAAAATAATTTTCATCTTTCATGATAGTATTATCCGTTATATGTTATATATCAAATTATTAACGTGGAAGATGTCCGATAAACCCTACGCTAGTCCTAACCTCTTTTAATTTTCTCAGCACGTAACCTTGAATTTTTTTTTCTAGAGCCAATTTCTCCCACATTTTTGTTCTTTTTCTTTACTGTAATCAACACATTTTTCAAGCACAAAAATATTCCCTTAAAACTTCAACATCATCACCATCAATCAACAACATCGTCAGTCACATTGGGTCTTCTCACTCTCACCTCACCACCATGTTGCGGAATCGGCCAATGTTGATGAATCATGATCGTCGTTATTCTTCTCCATCCACCTCACCACCATTAGGTTCGATGACCATTGAACGAAGTCATGCACAGAGAGTCTTGGATTTGAAAGCTCAATGATCATCAAAATAAGAAATGATCTATAACCAGAATCATGATGCTGATGTTTCTGATTGGAAGAGAATAATATAGATCCGAAAGAGCCGACGGAGGAACCGACAGCTGACTTTCTTTCTCTATCAGACCGGATGAGGACATTAGGATTCTGCAAGTTAGCATTATGTGTAGTATTATTATTGGATATATTCATGAATCGGTTATTTTTAAATTTCTTAACAAATTAAAATAAAATCGATTTTTTTATCACAATAACAATAAATCCAATTGTTATCAGGTCGAACTGACCAATTTAAATAATTCATTGAATTATGATTTTTTTTTATTTTTAAACAAAAATTAGGTATCACATTTGAACATAATTCGGTTTAAATTATGTAAATCGATCGTATCAAATTGGGTTTAATAATTATAGTACAGACAATTGGGTTTATTATAATTGCTCTAATAAACCGATTTTGTTCTAGTTTATTATAAAATAAATTATTAATCGGTTTAATAAAAATATCTAATAATGACACGTGTAAACGTTTTAAAAAAATGTTTTTACTGTCTTTATGGGAGTGGTCTCCAAAAAAAACTATTAAGGCGAAAACAAGCAAATAAATTTTAATATTAGATAATTATGAGCTAGAAAAATAGTAGCTATAAAACTATGTATAACTGTATGTGGTATAAATTCATATGTAGTTATTTTTATATGAAATCGAAAACTATTATTAAACCTGTTAAATAATTTAATAATTTTTAATTTTTAATCTACTACTGAATGTGAGTTTTCACATGTATATATGCATAACATAATTCCTTATACTATTAATATTTTATGAGTGACTATTTACATGAAAATATTTTTATACGAAGATAATAATTAAAATAGAAAAATACTAGATAGTGAATAGAATTTATTATTTTTGACTAATAGTTAATCGTTAATGTTTAAAAATATAAATTAAAAATATATTATTATTCTACTAGACTAAAAAAATTAAGTTAATAGCTAAAAACAATAAATT
>NC_029772.3:7087179-7090395 GCF_000817695.3 Arachis duranensis
TATATTATCTGAAAAAAATAGCAGATAATGTATTAAATAAATTAAATGATAAAAATACGTAATTATTTTCTTTTCAGTTAAGATTCAGTAAAATACTGTAATTTAGATTTGTAATATCAATATATTAATAGTAAAGTAGAGAAAAAATGTAATATTATATCAAAAAATTTTTTTTAAATCATCATTATAATTTATGATTAAAATCATAATTTAAATATTTTAAATGGAATAATTTTATTTAAAGAATTCATAATTCAAACATAATTTTTATATACTTAATAACTATATTCGAGTTAATACATTTAATATTATATTTAAAAAAAACGAACAATGCATATCATATTATTTATTTATTAATTAAATTATTACATTTCAAATTAATTTTAATAGAATAATTTAAAATTATAATTTCAATTTTATCACGTGCATAGCACGAATTATTACACTTATTTATATATAGGGTAAATACCCTTTCCGGCCCCTGAGCATTTTAAATTGGGACATGTCGCACCTTTATCATCAAGAAACCTCAACCAGGTCCTCAACCATCAACATTAGTGGACGTATCGACCCCTGTGACCAGTTGCCAACAGGTTACCTGAATGACGTGTTAGGTGGAGGTTGAGTTGTCAAATGTAGGTGCCACGTGTCACTAGAAGTTGTTGCAGGGACTAAAAACCCCCTCCCTGCCCAAACTTTTCTCAGCTCCACCGGCAACACCCTCCACTCACCACCCTTCCCCAGCACTCCTCCACTACCGCCGCCGCCGCCACCACTACAACCGCCTCACAACCTTCGCAACTCATGCAAGTCCTCCACCTCTTCTTCTTCCTCCACAACCTCCCAAAACTTCACCTAATGGAGGTTTTCTCTCCCGACAACACCTTCCACCACCACCACCACCACCACTACTCCTCCGCCACAACAACCACCACCAACGCCACCAACGCTTCTACTTCCCAACAATCTCGAAGAACTCTTTCACCTCTCCGAGCTTCAACTCACTACCACCACCTCACTACCTTCCCAACAATATTTTTTTGTTAGAGTAATATTGGTTCAACTCTTGCAGCATTAGAAATTCATGCTGCTCAAATGCGGGGCCATTTAAAGAGGGATGATGAAAAGTTTGAGGAGTTTACAAAGGAGAATAGGTTAATGGAGGTTCTATATTCTAACAACAGGGAAAGTAGAGTTAAATGAAATACACTTGCCTTTCATGTTCTTTCATTGTTGTCTATTACTGAGTTCTTGTTTTCGAACGTTGGTTTTGTGAAGGAGGTTGTGGAGTGGACTATGCATTGTTTAAATAGGGATGGTGTTTTAGAAAAATTGAAGTGGTTGGTTTATGCAATGAAAAGAATTTATGATAATGAAGGTGCATTGAAGAAGATTAGGGAGTTGACAATTTTTTATGATGAAGGAAATTCATTGAGCAATCTGTTATGGTGGCTGCACAGTAGAAGAGGCCATGGAGAGTCATTGCAAGAGCAGCAAGATTGGCTCTAATGGCTGAAGAAGTTGGCTTTGTTGATGTGGCGTTGGTGGTGGTTGTTGTGGCGGAGGAGTAGTGGTGGTGGTGGTGGAAGGTGTTGTCGGGAGAGAGAACCTCCACTGGGTGAAGCTTTGGGAGGTTGTGGAGAAAGAATAAGAGGTGGAGGACTCGCATGAGTTGCGAAGGTTGTGAGGGGGTTATAGTGGTGGCGGCGGTGGTAGTGGTGGAGGAGTGCTGGGGAGGGGTGGTGGGTAGAGAGTGTTGCCGGTGGGGCTGAGAACAATTTGGGCAGGGAGGGGGTTTTTAGTCCCTGCAACAACTTCTAGTGACACGTGGCACCTACATTTGACAACTCAGCCTCCACCTGACACGTCATCCAGGCAACCTGTTGGCAACCGGTCACAGGGGTCGATACGTCCACTAATGTTGATGGCTGAGGTTTCTGCATGATAAAGGTGCGACATGTCCCACTTTAAAATGCTCAGGGGCCGGAAAGGGTATTTACCCTTTATATATACAGGGACATAACTTAGTTGAGACAAGGAGGGCCATAGCTCTCCCAAACTTTTTTAAAAAAATTTAGTAGTACTTCTTCAAAAAGTAGAAAATAGTTTAGTACTTTAGTTGGCTCAAATACTTTACCATAACTTAAAGTACCCAAGTTCAATCTTCATTTCTTGCTTTTATTACACATTAATTTTTAGTTTTGAACATTCAAAACATAATCAAAATTAAAAGATAAAATCAAATCAAATAAAAAAGTTATCTAACAAAAAAAGATAAGAATAAAAAAGATCATCTAATAAAATAAAAGATAAAAATTATCATTATAAAAAAGATCATCTAACAATCAAATCAAATAAAAAAGTTATCTAACAAAAAAAGATAAGAATAAAAAAAGATCATCTAACAAAATCAAAGATAAAAATCATCAAATCAAAAAAGTTATCTAACAAAAAAGATCATCTAATAAAATAAAAGATAAAAATCATCATTATAAAAAAAATCATCTAACAATCAAATCAAATCAAAAAGTTATCTACTAAGCTATTTTTAGTCACAATTGATAAGCAATTACAAGAGTTAAATAGCAGATTTAATGATCAAGTAATGGATCTACTAAGTCTGAGCTCTACTCTCATGCCTAAGGATGCTTACAAAAATTTTGATATTGCTAAGATTTCTACTCTTGTTGACAGCTACTATCCCGAAGACTTTACTGAACAAGAGAAGATTAATTTGCCTTTTCAACTTCAGCATTTTATTCTTGATGCTCGTCAGCATCCAGAAATGAAGAATTTGTCAACTATTCATAAACTGTGTAGATGTTTAGCAGAAACAAAAAAAGTCAAAAGTGTATTATTTGATTGATAGATTGATTCATCTGATATTAACTCTTCCAATTTCTATCGCTACTACAGAGCGATCATTTTCAGCAATGAAAATAATAAAGACAAGGTTAAGAAACAAGATGGAGGACGACTTTCTCGCGGATAGTTTGGTTATTTACATTGAGAAAGAAATTGCTGAAAAATTTAGTTCTGATTCAATTATTGTAGATTTCAAGTCACTAAAGATTCGAAGAATATTATTATAAACTATTTTATATTTTTTATCTGTAGAATTATTTATTTATTATTTTATTAGTAACAAACTTAAAGAATAATTATATTGATAAATTTTATTTTAATATAAATATTATTATTAAATTTTGGCTCCCC
>NC_029772.3:7090463-7101629 GCF_000817695.3 Arachis duranensis
ATTTAGTATACACGTAACATATATAATATGATTTTTGAACTTTAATTTTAATTTTTGGGTTTGATTACAACTTTAAATGCGTTTGATTATAAGTTGATTTCGAATTATGATTATTATGATTTGGGACATGTTTGATAGTTAACTTTATGATATAATTAGCTTAATAATTAAATACACTCTAAAATCATATTATAAAATTTGGTTATAATTAGGTAAAAACCAAACTTAAAAATATAAATCCAAATTTAAATTCATTATTTAATCATATAATCAAATTCGAAATTCATGTAAAAGAGACATTTATTAACTATTTTTTTTTATCAAAAAACAAAAATAATCAATATAACATGTACAATATTAGGTAAATTCTATTCTATCTATTCTTATACATCACACATACAAAACAAAAGTGGATATAATTATTATAAAAAAATTTATTTTTACAATTATATCTTATCTATCAAAATATGTGAACTTGTAATTGACCATAATTTATATACAAGATACTACCCACTTTCTAAACCTTCTGCCACAACTATCAACTAGCCTTGTTGATGATGTAGTTGGTAAAGGTTTTGACAAACTATAAGATTGTGAGATATCAAGATTGAATCCCATAGTTGGTCTAGCCATCGTGTACTTCATGTCCACCATCTTATATAATTGGCAAACCTCAAACTTTACTTTGACAATAAAAAAATAAACAAACATTAATTAATCAAAAATTCAAACATGTATAGTTATGCAAAATTATAATGATCTCATATTCTCATCATGGGATTTTTTCAAAAATTGTTTCTTTTGGCTCTTGATCCCCCTCCCAAAGAAAAGCCTAGAAATAGTCCAAGAGTTCAATAGAGATACGACTTCGTTTTGATGCCATCAAAATATAAATCATCCACGAGTAAAAGACGAAAGCATCATAATCTACCTTTGGCGTATTACAAATAAACCTGACTTATAGGATAATACTTCACTTGGTAAAAGTATATGGTCATCAATTTTCAATTTAGTTCCAAATTAGACGTGTAACCCATTAGCATTATTTTTAACTTTTGAGATTATTGTATGATTTTTAAAATTATCTTATATAACATAACATCCATAATTTTATATATATAATATCCGTAATTACATAGTTATTACATCCAAAATTGTATCATTATTTTAACGATAATTAGTAAATATTAAATAAAATAATTTTGAGTTGTTTGGGCTAATTTTTTATTGTCTCTTAAACATTATTGATATATAACATTTAAGACAAAGATCTATGAATAAATCAAGAGAATAAAGGAGACTAAGATCAATGAATTGGATACAAATTATTTTGTTTTGGAGATAAGAATTGGATAAAATTTATGTGCGACATTCTTGTAAAGATTGTCCAAAGCCAACAAAATATCTTCTTTTGTTTTTTGGTCTTACACTACACACACCCAATGTAAATGTATACAGTATACACTCTTTTCTTTTTGTCAGAACAAGGTGTCTTCTTGATCTCTTACAATAATTCTATCCATCGTCTTTAGCATTTTTGTTATATTCATTTTAGATGTCTCCATAACCCAAAAATATTATTGGGTTATTTTTCTTTTGGGTGCATGCTAAGCCCACCAGCTTTTATCAAAACAAAAAATCGAGAACAACAGGAAGTCTAAAAGGTTAATTTAAAAAGCTAGGTACGAGAAGGTGCTTAAATTAAGGATTTAACTTTTTAAAAATAGGATAGTTGGATCCTATGATAATCCCTTATTCGATTTTAAAAAAATGCTATGTGACAATGCTTAGCATGAACTAATTTCACAAATTGGCGTATCACTACCTTCCACCAGCCAAAACAATCATGTCTTACATACTTGCAAATAAATATGCATTATGCATGAGCTACGAGAAAGATCATCACACACAAATAATTGGGGATTAATTTGTTTATTTAGATATGTAAAATCATGTTCTTATTATTTATTTTCTGGACATATATATAGTTCATCACATTCATTGTAGAAATTTAAAATTCTCTCATTAGGTGGGGATTGCAAGGGATCCCCTCATTTGTCTGATTCTTGAAATATGTAAAATGTGTACATTACATTAAATTGTATGTGGAGATTTTTTTTAAGTGAACATTATAATTATTTTTTTGAGAAAAGTGTATAATGTACATAATGTTTTTATTTTTTTATTATAAAAAAAAAGAATACTTTTCATTTTTACCGTTACGCATTATATGTTATATATCAAATTATTAATGTGGAAGTCTATTTGCCTGTTCTTCTTCTTTTTCCTATCACTATTAACGTGGAATCGAACCCAGGTTTTCTGAGTAAAAGCCAGATATCCTAATCGCTGGATGACAACATCCTAATCGCTGGATGACAACGGAAATGTTGATGTTAAAACAAACAAATAGATTTTAATATTAAATAATTATGGGCCAAAAAAATAGTGTCTGTAAAACTATGTATAACTATATGTTGTATAAATTCATATTCAGTTATTTTTGTATAAAATCTAAAATTGTTATTAAACAAATTATCTATAAAAAAGAAAAGTAAAGAAAAAGGATTAAGACATCTTTATTTAAAAAGAAAGTATTGAGAGCCAATATATTTATTGAAAGTAAGGGTGTGGATACATTTCCCTAACATGACGCGTTTTGACGAGAGTGAGTGTGTGGGATTTCGGCTATCATCCTTATCGTCAAAGGCAAAACTGTGAGGTCTTGTGTGCCAAAGCGGACAATATCGTGCTAGTGGGTGGTCTGGACAGTTATAAATGGTATTAGAGTCGGAGCCCGGATCGATGTGCCAACGAGGGTGTTGGAATCCTTTAGGGGGTGGATTATAAGGTCCCACATCGCTTGGGAAGTGGAACGAAGCATGCCTTATAAGAGTGTGGATACCTTTCCCTAGCATGACGTGTTTTAACGAGTAAGTATGGGGCTTCAGCTATCAAAGCGGACAATATCGTGCTAGCGAGTGGTCTGGTTTGTTACATGTGACATTTAAGTTTGTAAAACAAATACTAAATTGTATTTTTCTTTAGCCATTTAAACTAGATCGGATGTTCATTTGACTATAATTGCGAATGGTTTTTTTCATTCTAAAATAGATGGTTATTTTGGGCATACCGTTTGCCTTTTACTTGTTTTTTGGATTTTGTTTGCACATGCCCCCAAGTTTTTTTTATTATGTGGGTTGAATTAGATTTGATTGAATTTAAGTTGGGTTTTAGTTACGCCATTTAAATATGATGCACGAGTGGTATTTTTGGTCAATTGCTTAGCTTTTTCTTATCAACTAATGTGGATGTTCATTTTACTGTGTATGCGGATTGTTCCTTTCTTTCTAAAGTGAATGTTTATTTTGGGTATACCATTTATTCTTTATTTAATTTTTTGGTTTTTGTATGCGCATGCTTCGTATGTTTCTTTTGTTTTATGGTTTAGGAATTAGAGATTAAAATACGATTCTTGTAAACATTAAAAGAATTTTTTTATTATATAACATTTACACGAGATATATAATTTATAGTTTAGAAAAATACTAAAAAGCCAGCAGTTAGTCATCAATATTTAAAAGTGTGTGTCAAAATAACAAGAATTTTTAAAAAATGTTGCATCATGATGATAGTATTAAGTTCTTCAAGGCTAAGTTAAAGAATATTATCAGGAGCTCTCTACTTTTAATCTTTCTCCAACATTTTGGCTGCTAGAGATTGTACCTATGATCCTTCTTTCTCTTTCTTGCTCTTCAATTTTGTAACCTGTGCGGTAGCCGATGTGCATTGGATAGCAGGAACACAGCTCAATTTTCAGGCATATCAATTACTAGTGCGTAACAAAAACTCATTAACCCCAAGCTTTAGAAGATAATCAACAATCCATGGAGAAAAATATTAACCTAAAAAAAGTATAACTAAATGATTAACTAAATGATTGCTTTCACTATAACAAATAGAACAGAGTGAAATTCAATTCCAACACAGAATAAAATGAACATTCGCATACATAGTAAAATGAACATCCACTGTAGTTAATAATAAACATCTAACAAGTTAACCAAAATTTTATCCGTGCACCATGTTTAAATAGCCTAACTCAAACCCAACTTCAATTCAAGAAAACATAAACTAAGTCTAATCTAATTTTTTTCCATTACTCCAAAACCACTTAACAAAAGAAACTAATGGAGCATGTACATGTAGAATTCAGCAAATCAAGCAAAAGATCAACACTATAAATAAAATAAACATCTACTTTTTGAATGAACGAACCATACATAATAAAATGAACATCTGGATACATAATAACCATCCCTTTCATGTCAACTCAGAAACGAATATTCGAGTCCGGAGCCCGCTATATGCACCATGTATACATTTGCGTACTAAAAAAACAAGACATCCTTCAAACATCACATAATTCAAGCAAGCTATTAATGAAGTAAAAGCTGCATAAGAGACACTACAATGAAAACCAACCATCCAAAAACTGATAAAAATAACCATCTATTTTGTGGACATCCAAGTTTTGACAATGTTCTAAGTTTTATTTTGATTGCAACCAGTGTTATTCTTCTATTCATTTCATTGCCAAAAACATAAAATAACAAAGCAAAAACTTCACATAAACACAAATTAAAACAATAAGTGCTTGGTGGCATGAACTAATTATTAACACCTACACATAGATGGAGCAAGCAAAGACATGACATTCAACACTGTTGCCAATATACCTAAACAATTCAAATCAAATATATTCTCTAATTAAGTGCATCATCAATTTAATGATAATTGATTAATAATTAATCAATTAATTAACCATAGCTGGTAATTAAGATTGTAAAAAAACAACAATTCTTCTTGTCGGAGTCATAAACTTAGAGCTTGTTTGGGTGAGCTTCTAAGAAAAGATCTTTTTTCGAGTTATCTTTTTTTAAAAGATCTTATAGAGAAATAAAAGTAATTTTATGTTTGGATATCTCATGTAAAAAGGTCTTTTTATTTATCAATTATGTTTGGGTATAACAATATAAAAGTACTTTTTTGTTTATTTATTACATGAAAAATATCTTTTTTTTAAGGAAAAAAGATCTTTTAAAAAAAGATGTAAATTACAGCTTCTCAAAAAAGATTTTTTTTTAATTTTACTAGTGCTTTTACTTTTACTAATAGAAATTTGCCAAACACGTTAAAAAATAAAAAAAGATCTTTTTTTAACAAAATAATGGTGCCTAAACATGCACTTACACAGAGAGAGAGAGAGTTGAAATTTAAAAATCTAAATTACTGGTTCATAATTATATAATTATTGTGTATATAGCACCAAGATTATTAGGCACCATCTATCTATCTATAAATCATCATCCATCTCCACCCATAAATATCCTACGTTTTAATTTAATATATTTTAAGATCTATTAGTTTTGTGAATGTTGTTTAATACATGAAATTTGAACAGCTTAATTCTCATTTGAGTCAAATTCCAATGGAAGAATAATTCGCTCAACTCACACACCCAAAAACAAACCATCCAATCACTGATAAAAATAACTATCTGTTTTGCCTGGTATCATATCACGCTTCACATGGATTAGCAGCAGAGATAGAAGCAATCATACCTCTAAGATTATAGCAACCTGAATATATTGGATTTTAACTGAAGACAAAACCAAACTTATATCTAATTGATTGAATGAATGATTACGTAGCTCGACTTGAGGACCTAATATATAAATTTACATTACTTCAATGAATCTTTAAAAGGACTCAGATATCAAGTTTAGTTACTTAAAAACAAACAACGCGTCAAATAGCTCCTGATTCAAAACAAGCTAAAAAATTAGTGAAACCAAATATCAGTTCCTAGAAAAGAAATCAACCATTCGGATACATGCTAAAGTAACCATCCAAACAGTGTCAACTAAAGAACGACAATGGTCAACTAAATCACGTGTCGTTACATGCACACGTCTGCACAGCATGCAAAAACTACTACGCTATTTAAACCAAATTTTTGTAAAACTTCCCGCGCTAAGATTAAATCAACATCAACTATGTACAAGAACAACTAGCTATACACCTTCCGATACAGTGAAATTGTAACAATTGATTTGGTCACTATGAACAATCAAACACCTAAACAAGATTCATAGCATGTAAAACTAGTAGCAACAGAAACAGTTATAATCACATTAAGGAATCAACTCACTAACCTCTGGTAGATCGTCGACGTCGTTACGTGCTTGGGGGCCGTTTCACCTAGGTCGACCTATTATTAAACAGTATAGGCTTCAACGAGCTGACATAGGAGGGGGATGCAGGATGCAGCGGGCACAAACAGCGGTCTCGGTGCTAGCACAGATGCGAGCCGCGACCCAAGCTCCTGTAATGAGCAACTCCGTCGACGATGAGGCACTCCGGTGAAACCCAATTGACACCCACGCCAAAAAACAGGGGGAGACCACACTGACTGCTGTCGGCGGCAGAAGAGGCTCGCGCTTGAGAGTGAGCAGTGGGGGTCGGTTCGGCGCTGATGGAGATGCGGTGGTGGGATAGTCGGCGCGCGCTGGAGGGTGAGCAATGGAGGTCTGGTCGGCATGGATGGAGATGCGACGGGGATAGTTGGGTGCGGTAAGGGTTCGGTGGAAAGGGTTGCCGTCGGGGAACACAAAAATGGATTGGGGGTGATTTTAATTAGGGATTAGATGGTTATAGTTAAAATAAAAATGAATAGGCTTTTTGAAATTAGGGTAAAAAGGTGGGCTAATTTTCATCTTTTACTTATATTGGGCTAAATAAACAGTCCATTGTAGACATTGTAAAGATACCCCATTGGCTCCCTAGTGGGATTCGTATTTAAATAGTAACTTAATTCATGCATGCATGCAATTACTTTACTTACGTTAACAAATTAAAGCAAATATGAAAATTCAATCGTCGCAATGAAGCTCTTAGCTCTAATGCGCGGTTAGGGATTGCAAGGGGATCCTCCTCCTCACTACGTGATTCTTGCAGCGCTCTTCGCTGTTCTACAAGCTTACTTCACAAAGTTAATTGCTGATTGTGCGAGAGTGAGAAGATGAAGTGCGGAGAAATGTGCAGAATTAAGGAGCAAAACAGTGAAAAAAATTATTATATAGACAATAAGTAATGAAAATCAAACATGCAAAAATCCAACAAGGAGAAAGAGTAAAAATTCATGTTGATACAGAGATAAAAATGTAAAAATAAACAAGGAAGAGGAGAAAAGAAGTAACGAAAATCAATTAAAAAATGTGAAAAAAAAGCGGTTGAGAATCACAACTGAAAATCGTGTCTGAGAGAAGAAAAGAGGAGAAAATCGCAACTGAAAATCACGTCTGAGAGAAAGGAAAAGAGGAGAGAGTCGCGCGAGAGACAGAGAAAAGAGGAAAGAATCGCATGGTCAGTTTTTTTGAATTCTTATATTTGTGTATGTATTTGTATACTATGGTTGACATTAATGGCTAAAATTGGTGTACACATAACATACTTAATATGATTTTTGAACTTTTATTTGATTTTGATTTTTAGAATTGATTACAACTTTAAATGCGTTTCATTATAAGTTGATTTTAAATGATGATTTGGGACATGTTTGATTATCAACTTCATGATATAATTAGCTTAATAATTAAACACGCACTAAAACCATATTATAAAATCATACGATCAAACTTAAAAATATAAATTCAAATTTAAACTCATTCTTTAATCATATAATCAAGTACGGAATTCATGTGAAACAGACATCTATTAACTATTTTTTTCAAAAAAACAAAATTAGTCAATATAACATGTACAATATTAGATGCATTCTATTCTATCTATTCTTATACATCACACAAACAAAAACAAAAGTGGATATAATTATTATAAAAAATTTTATTTTTACAATTATATCTTATCTATCAAAATATGTGAACTGGCAATTGACCATAAAGATTGAGTCCTATAGTTGGCCTAGCCATTGTGTGCTTCATGTCCATCTTATGTATTTGGTAAACCTCAAACTTTACTTTGACAAATTGATAATAAAAAAGCAGACAAACATTAATTAATCAAAAATTCAAATATATATAGTTATGCAAAATTATAATGTTCTCATATTCTCATCATGGAATTTTCCCTTCGATTAGTCATCCATGCAATTAATTCAGTTTTTTTCCCTTTCTCTCTAAAAAGATAATTAAAAATAAGCTTAATTAACAACTTATCATAAATAGATATATTTATCTCATGCGATCTTAGTAATATAATTTAAATATTTATCTGCAACTGTAATTATATACAACATCCAAAATTATGTATACAAAATAGTATTCTAAAAGTGTTATCTGAAGAAAATCTCATGCCCTAAGCTGTTCAAGCTGTGATGTTGATGGTTTGATGAATCAGAAGGGATTAAGAGAGGGAGAGAGATAGGTTCTTCTCATTGTTGGAGAGAATGAAAGATCCTCCTTTGAAAATATTTGTTGAGTTATTACACTTTATATACTATGTACTTTTTTTTATGTACTCTCACTAAAAAATAATTACAATGGTAAACCTATTATTGATAAAGAAATAATCTAGGTAACACCCTCCCGCAAGCTAGAATTGTGTAAATCTAACAATCCTAGCTTGGAAACATTGGCAAGAAAAGAACCCGGTGGCAGAGCTTTGGTAAGAAAATCAGCAAGTTGATCCTTGGAACGAACTGGCATAAGATGAATGAGACCAGACAAATGCTTTTTACGAACAATGTGGCAGTCCACTTCAATATATTTAGTTCTTTCATGAAAAATGGGATTATTGGCAATGTGAATGGCTGACTGGTTGTCACAGAATAGAGTGATAGACTTTTGAAGCGGCAAGCCAATGAAATCCATTAAGAAAGATAACCAACTAGCTTCACAAGTGGCAACAGCAAGAGACCTATATTCAGCTTCTGCAGAGGACTTGGCAATTGTGGTTTGCTTTTTACTCTTCCAGCTAATGAGCGAGTTCCCAAGCATGAAGCAATAACCGGAAATGGAGCGACGAGTATCGGCACAGGTAGCCCAGTCAGCATCGGCAAATCCAGTGAGATGCAGATTAGAAGTAGAGGAGAAGAAGAGACCAGTTGCAGGTCGGCCTTTTAAATATCGGAGTACACGAAAAGCAGCCTGTAGGTGAGAAGTTGTTGCACAGTCCAAAAATTGGCTCAAACGTCCCACAGCATAAGAGATATCGGGTCTAGTATTTGTGAGGTAAAGGAGTCGGCCGATGAGTTGTCTGTAAACAGTGTTGTCTGTTAAAATGGTACCTGATTCCTTTGAAAGTTTCTGACTATAATCAAATGGAGTAGTGAGAGGCTTGCAATCTAGATAACCAAAATCTCTGAGAAGGTCCATGGTGTACTTTCGCTGATAAATGTGAATTCCAGAGTTAGAGCGTGCTACTTCCATTCCCAAGAAGTATTTGAGATCACCAAGATCCTTTATTTTGAATTTGTCATCGAAATCTTGCTTGATGGAATTGATTTCACCAATGTCATTCCCGGTTAAAACCAAGTCATCAACATATACTAGAATGGCAGTGAAGCTTTGAGATTGTTTCTTAATGAAGAGTGAACGATCATAAAAAAACTGCTTATAACCAGCATCCACAAGAGTCTGAGTGAGCTTAATGTTCCATTGCCTGCTTGCTTGCTTAAGTCCATATAGAGATTTTTGCAATTTACAAACCAAACCTGGTTGTGACATAGCCAAACCGGGTGGTATCTTCATATAAACTTCTTTGTCCAAATCTCCATGAAGGAAGGCAGTGTTGACATCCAGCTGTTTCAAATGCCATTTCTTTGCCGCTGCTAATGCTAACATTACTCGTAGGGTAGTCATTTTGACAACCGGACTAAAAGTATCACCATAATCTACTCCTTGCACTTGAGTGAATCCTTTTGCAACTAGCCTCGCTTTGTGCCTTTCTATGGTGTCATCGGGATTGAATTTTACCCGAAAAACCCATTTGCAACTCACAGCCTTCTTGTCTTTTGGGAGTTCAGTGAGACACCAAGTTCTGTTCTGATCTAGAGCTGTCAATTCATCTTGTATTGCCTTTCTCCAACATTCATGTGCAGCCGCTTCCTCATAAGTGCTAGGTTCTTGATTTGAGGTGATGGTTAGAGAAAGTGACTTATATTTCGGGGTTAGTTTATCATATGACAAGTGTTGTGAGATAGGATATAAAGAGTTAGAGTTGGAAACATTGCTAGAGTGAGCTGTGTGGGTTGTCATACAATGATAGTCCTTCAAATAAGCAGGCGGTTTCTTGACTCTTTCAGACTTTCTAGTAATGCAGTCATGTGTGGTGTCAGAGTGTTGTGATGCAGGTGCATTATTAGTGTGTGGTGTGGTAATGGGTGCAATAGTGTGTGAGGAAATTAGTGAGTGCATTGAGCTTGAGAAATGTTCATTTGAATCTATGAGTGTGGTATGTGTGGGTGATTGCAAATGATGTGTGGATGGTGTATCATATTGAAAAAGATCAATGCATTGTGGAGTACGAATGGGCACTACAGAAATGTCAGTGCTAGTGGAATGTAAAAATGAAAATGAGTTTCATAAAAAATTACATTTCTGGATATGAAAATTTCCTTTGATTTTAAATCAATAAGTTGAAAACCCTTTGTTCCTAATTTAAAACCAAGAAAAGCTATTTTTCTGGCTCTTGGGTCTAATTTTGTTTTTGAATTTGTTAATGTGGAGGCATATGCAAGAGAACCAAATACTCTTAAATATGAAAGGTCAGGTAAGTTGCCATACAAAAGCTTATAAGGACTAGCATTATTCAGGTTAGTGCTGGGCAACCTATTAATTAGGTGAATGGCGTGAGCAACTGCGTATTGCCAAAAACAATGTGGAATTCCTGATTGAAATAGCAGTGCTCTAGCAACACCTAAAATATGCTGGTGTTTTCTCTCTACAATCCCGTTTTGCTCTGGTGTTTCTACACAAGAAGTTTGGTGTAAAATTCCAGTTGATGCAAAAAAGGATTTTAGAGTGAATTCTGGCCCATTGTCGGTCCTTATACACTTAACTTGTTTTTCAAAATGTACTCTGACAAAATTCACAAAATTAATAACCAATTGTGATGCTTCAGATTTGGTTTTCATAAAAAAAA